>NC_059434.1:11315504-11341330 GCF_021028975.2 Sphaerodactylus townsendi
TGTTTTGGGGTCGTGGAGGGGTGGCTTCCCATGCGGGGGGGGGGGGGCATCCAACTCAGGTTTTGCCCAGGTCTCGGGTTTGCCCAGGTACGCCTCTGCCCCCTTTGCTGAGGGGGGGCTGGAGAGGGAACTTGTTACTAAAATTTTTGGATCCCACCGCTGGAAATAAGTGTCTCTGCACCCAATGGAACTTCCTTCCTCATAGGTGTGCTCAGCCTTGCAGCCTTTAGCATGATTCTAGGAATGTTTACTCAAAAGTAAATTCCACTGTGTTCAATAGAGCTCACTCCCTGGAAGTCGCTGTCCTAGACAGCCTTGCTTGTGAATGTATCCTATTGGATTTCCCAGGCAGTTCTCTTCATTAGATTTTTCCCCACCCTTTTCTCAGGCTTCAACATGATGACCAGGTTCCCTGACAACATTGTCATCTCTAGCTTAGCAAACATGTTTGAGCAATAGCGAAGCCGGGGTATGTCCCTCGCTGCATAAGCTGCCTTCCCAGAAGATCTTTGTCAACTGAAAGCCGAGCATTTCCCCCTCAGAGACATGTGATTCATTTTCTGTTATCTTCCCTCCTTTGTGGTCGAAGGCACATGCTTCTTCCCAGCCTGACTCCAGACTAAGTTTGCCGACCACTTGTCCTGATACGAGCTTCTCTGACACCAGACTGGCAAGATGCAGAATTCGATAACATTCCGAGGTAGATTCCTGTGTGGAGGAAAGAAAGGCCAGCTGGATCTTGACGGAAAGGCTGCAGGAAAAAGGCTGACACAGACCATTTGATCAAGGGGAAGGGCCTCTGAAAGAAAATATGGCTGAGCAGACCTTGAGGCTCTGGTCATGAACTAGAAATTATGTCTATTGAAAACTAGAAGCTACTAAACAAAGCAGCAGCACCAAATCCAGTGTTCTAAAGCAGGCAATTAAAACCACTATGTCGGACATGCTCACTATGCTGAGCTTAAGAGCCAGAGTGGCGTGGTGGCTAGGAGCGGCAGACTCAAATCTGGAGAACTGAGTTCAGTTCCCCACTCCTCCACGTGGGTGATCTTAAGCTAGTCCCAGTTCTCTTAGAACTCTCTCAGTCCCACCAACCTCACAAGGTGTCTGTTGTGGGGAAAGGAAGGCGATTGCGAACTATTTTGAGACTCCTTAAAGGTAGAGAAAAAGTGAGATATAAAAACTATCTCGTCTTCTCCATACTGAGAGGTTCGTAAGAGGACAGCAGAAAGAAGGGAGGTAGCGAAGAAAAGGTGGTGAAAAGACTTCATATTTGTGGTAATTGATTTTAGGACCAACATTAGTTGGCCCTGTCCTTGGGTACAATCCTATGTACACTTACTTGGGAGTAAGCACTGAGGTAAAATGACCCTACTGGCCCTTGTTTTTACTATGGGGAATAAGGGATTTCCTGAACAGGCCCAAGGCTCATTCCGCACATGCAGAATAATGCACTTTCAAACTGCTTTCAGTGCTCTTTGAAGCTGTGCGGAATGGCAAAATCCACTTGCAAACAGTTGTGGAAGTGGTTTGAAAACGCATTATTTTGCGTGTGCTAGACTTCAGTGAGGAGTCCATCTCTCCAGTTTTATCCCAGCCATTTTATTTCACAGATACTGTAGGTGTTACTCTCTGCTTCCTCCAACAGTCCTTTAGAAGTATTGCAGTCTGTATATCATCGCTCATTGCCAGTAAGTTCTCCGGAACTGTTTGTTCTAAAGTATTAATTGTGCCTTTGATCTCCGATATAAAATCCGTGAGATCTGTTTTGGTGGCTAAATTTTCTTTTGGTGCCATGACTCTTGTTTATTTGGCTTTAAAAAAAAGAATTTAAAACACTCACCAGCTTCCTTGACCTTCACAGCTGACCGGAATTCTTTTATAGTTCAGTTTATATAAATTCCACTGTGAATTGTCTATTTTTTCCTTCGTTTTGCTGGGTTTTTTCTATGAATCAGCCAGGAGAAACACGAAGCGTGACTTATCTGGAGTCAAGCATGCGCAGAAAAGCCAAGTATTGCAGTCTGATGACCTGCGACCAGACTCTTCGTTCTAGATCTACAATATCTTACCCTATTCCTCATCAGATGTAGCAATAAGGAAACCTTAAGAAAATCTCCCAATTGAGATAGGGGGGCATCAAAATGGGGGATACCCAGCTGCTGGCAGGGGTATGCCAACCTTATCCTACACTAAGGTGACCAGATGGGACGGGGGGGTAGGCAGCCACGCGCGCACATGCGCACGCAGCCGCAGGAGCGCACTGCTTTGGGGCTTGCCGTTTCCCGCCCTGTGACAGGGTGGGAAACGGCAAGCCCCAGAAGGCTGTGCTCCTGAGGCCGCATGCGCGAAAGGCTGCCGCACTGCCTTGCGCCCCAGGAGGCAGTGCGGCAGCCTCCCAAAAATCGGCACAATTTAAACAACCCGCGGGACGTGGGACAAATTTTTTGAAGGCGGGACTGTCCCGCCAAAAGCTGAGGATAATCTGGTCAACTTATCCTACACTCTTCAACCTTTCCTCATGGAAAGGTGTGCTTAACTCCTTTTATTTGTCTTGGTTGAAGCTTCTTCTGTACTTTTCCGAGCTCAGCAATATCCTTTTTGAGATATGGTGACTGTGGGACTTACTTCTGATTAGGTATGCATTGGAAACATTGTAAGCCAAGAAGTAATGGACCCACATCTGAGTTCCACTTGTTTTGAACATTGTGTATGTAGTTGAGTTGTATAACCTCAAAATATAAGTCAGGGAGTGTGTGGTATCTGGGTGGGCTTGGTCCCAAGCAGCTCTCTTTAGCAATAATCCACTAAAGAGGGGCGCTTAAACTATAGGTTGAATGTGTTTATCTTTATTTTCTGGTTTTTTTATTGCTTCCAGCCCAATAAAGAAACTGCTGGCAAAGGTGTTTTTCAGCACAATATTAAGCTAAACTTTGTCTGTCCCAGTGGCCTTCTATACATCTGCAAACATTTATTGTAGCAATATCTAGAATAGAACATCTACATTCCATTTCCTATGAATGTAGCCAAAGACGGGCAATTGCCTTTAAAAGACCAACAGTCTGCGCCATTACGTTTTGAGTACTTTTCAGCAGGAAGCGATGTTTGGTAATAATAAGAACATAAGAACATAAGAACAAGCCAGCTGGATCAGACCAGAGTCCATCTAGTCCAGCTCTCTGCTACTGCAGTGGCCCACCAGGTGCCTTTGGGAGCTCACGTAATGCAGGATGTGAAGAAAGAAATGGCCTTCTGCTGCTGCTGCTGCTCCTGAGCACCTGGACTGTTAAGGCATTTGCAATCCTCAAGATCAAAAGAGGATCAAGATTGGTAGCCATAAGATCGACTTCTCCTCCATAAAATCTTAATCAAAGCCCTTTTTAAAGCTATCCAGGTTAGTGGCCATCACCACCTCCTGTGGCAGCATATTCCAAACACCAATCACCGCGTTAGCGTGAAGAAGTGTTTTCCTTTTATTAGTCCTAATTCTTCCCCAGCATTTTCAATGAATGCCCCTGGTTCCTAGTTATTGTGAGAAAGAGAAAAATTTCTCTCTGTCCAACATTTCTCTACCCATGCATAGATTTTATAGGCGTCCAATCATATATAAGCCCCTCAGGGCAGAGGCTATGCTATGCTAGCACATTATAGAGTCCCCAAAATGGAAGATTAATTGGCAGTTTTGATTGTGAGGGTCTCTTCTGTGCTGTCACAAAGGGTGAGCACAAATCATTTATGACCATTTCCAATGACCTGGTTCATGTTGTACAATAAGATTGCTAACTCCAGGTTAAAAACTCCCTGAAGATTTGGGGGGTGGGGGCGGGGAGGAACCTGGGAAGCGCAGTGTTTGGGAAAGAGAGTTCAGTAGGGTTTAATGTTATATAGTCCACCCAGTGGTGGGATCCAAAAATTTTAGTAACAGGTTCCCATGGTGGTGGGATTCAAACTGTGGCGTGAAATGCGCCAATGCCAGGGGGGGCTGGAGTGGGGCACAACAGGGGGTGGCAGGGCATTCGAGGTGAGGGCACTCCTGGGCGGGGGGGCTGTGGCAGGGCGCGGCAGCTGTGCTGAGTCGCCTTAGGCGGAAAGCGAATGCCCACTGGCGCAGGCATGAGCTGCCACCTGCGCCCGGTGCACCTCCTGCTAGACTGCTTCAAGTTCTGCGCGCTACTGCTGAGAGGAGGGGCGTAACTAAGGCAAAAATCACGTGGCAAAATCACCCATTAGTAACCCCCTCTCGGCACACACAAATAATTAGTAACCTACTCTCGGGAACCTGTGAGAACCTGCTGGATCCCACCTGTGAGTCCACCCACCAAAGCTGGCAATTCTTCAGGGGACCTGATTTTTGCAGTCTGGAGATCAGCTGTAATTCTGGGACACCTCCCAGCCCCCTCTGGAGGGCAGCAATTCTAACCTGGGATCTAAAAATAAATTTCTTACCAATTAGGATAGCTCCCATATTTCAGTAGCCTCTCATGAGACCCGTAGTGTTGAATTAAGCG
Source organism: Sphaerodactylus townsendi (assembly GCF_021028975.2). Taxonomy (NCBI): domain Eukaryota; kingdom Metazoa; phylum Chordata; class Lepidosauria; order Squamata; family Sphaerodactylidae; genus Sphaerodactylus; species Sphaerodactylus townsendi. Next base: position 11,320,013 of record NC_059434.1, read on the forward strand.
GGTCTGACAGTATATAGAACGGGTTGGAAGAAGATCCACAGTTCTGTACAGAAGATGCTTGTTCAGTCTATTCCCTAATGTTAAAATGGTGCAGAGGATTTTTCCTATACACCCCGCTGGGGAGAAATGCATAACATAAATGAAGAAAATAAATAATACATAAATTTTGAGATCTCTATCAGAGAAGTCTGGTTTATCAGGGGTCTGCAACCTGCGGCTCTCCAGATGTTCTCGGACTACAATTCCCATCAGCCCCTGCCACCATGGCCAATTGGTGGCAGGGGCTGATGGGAGTTGTAGTCCGTGAACATCTGGAGAGCCGCAGGCTATCTTTTCTGCACTAGGTGAAGTTCGGAGGAGGGCTTGAATGTCCTTTCCGACCCTTTTGTCTGGGCAACGGGGCCTCCTCCGCCTTCCCTGGTGGGGTGAACTCTGGCCTCTGGAATTAGCATCAGCCCAGCAGCGTGGAAAAGGAACCCTGCTTCTGACAGCCACCATTGAAAATTTACCTCACAGTTTGCAGATTTGGTTGTGGACCATCACAGATTAATTCTTATGGCAGCATGAGCATAAAGAACTCCAAGGTCGGAACCGGATGTGACAGTGTCCTCATGGCAGCCACAACAGTGATTTTCCAATGCGACAAGGGCCCTGTCCTGATCAGTAGGAGTAGCTCAAGGCACTCTCATTCCCACCCATTTTAACAAGTGCCATGACATCTCCCCGCCCCCGCGTTTTTGGCACCTGAAAGGCGTGGGGAGAAATGAGAGCACCATGCTTCATTTTAAAATCACTTTAAAATGGTGTTGGTATTCTCAGGGTGGCCACAATGGCCTGTTATGCATGCTTAAGGTTACCAGACGTCCCGCTTTTGGCGGGACAGTCCCGCCTTACACCAATCTGTCCCACGTCCTGCGGGGTTTTGTACCTGTCCCGATTTTGCCTTCTGGGGCGCTCCTGGTTCCTGCCCTGTCACAGGGCAGGAAACAGGAGTATGATGCCCAGAAGGCAATCTTGGCAGCTTGCGCACCCACCCTGTCCCAGTTTTAAAGGTGCATGACAATCTGGTCACCTTATGCATGCTCCACAATGGGGTCTCTCTGTTTACATATGAAGAAGTGCCCCACTGCTTGCTGTGAGCCTAGTCACCATTTAACCTGCCTCTGCTCCCAGGTTGTTTTTGGACAGTAAGCCCATCAATTCCCCCAGAAATGCCTGAGAAGGAGTGGATGGAGACTGCTCACCTGTACTTGGGTGGAGAGGGGTATGATGGAAGGAGCTGGAGGAACCCTGAAGCCCCGCGGAAATGCTGCGGCTGCTTCTATTTCCTGTATGGACAGGGGAAAACCCATTACCAGATTTACCCACTTTTAGAAACTTCAGGGAAATGTCAAATCTGCAGCACAATAAGATTTAAGAGGGAGGGGGGGGGGACGTGACCATAATGGAAACATGCCCTGAAGGAAATACGTGCTTTCTGCAAGGCAGAGCAAAAGCGCACAATAGGCTCATCACATCTAGTTTGGCTCTCAGAATCTGTTCTTTACCGATCTATTTTCCCCTAACCCTTGGCCTAGTTCCTAAAGGGAGAAAATGGAACCCGGGTTTCTTATTTCACCAGTGACCTGGACATTCGAGGGCTGTCTTTGCCCCATCAAGCATTGAACTAGTAGAAACCATAAGTGCCCCATGTCCAGTTACCATCCGAAGGTTATCTTTATTACACATTATGAAATAACTATTTTCCATAGTGAATGAATTATAGCTACCTTTGTTTTGGCTTTTTTGAAGCGTGTTTCTGCTGGTGTTTCTAATCACTGAGCAGTTTAGGTTATCTAAGGCAACTGCTGTTGTAAATGGACATGAATCTGGCCTCACGCCATAGAAATCAGTTTACGTAATCTCCATAGTTCAAGGATTCTTCATCTGAGTTTTTTTACAGTAAAGCAATGTTGTCACGTGACATGAAATGTATCCAAATTATTCAGCTGTTGATGTGACAATACATGACAAACCACACAACTAACCATTAACTATTAGCCCCAGGAAATAGAGTGCGGCCTTCACAATGTCCTTAAGAGAGAGAAAAAGGGGACATACATTTTGCAAATAATAGTTTGCAATTAACAGTCTCAAATTGAGAAAGCAAATAGTAATACCAGCAGGCAAAAAATGAGGGAATGGTTCATTTAAATGTTCAAAAGTAAACTATTCACTCTAGGTGTAGACTCCACAGAGTAGATTTTCCTGTTATAAGATCTATAATTTTCACTGAGTTTCAATGTAGCTGTGGCATCTAGCATATGCTCCCATTATTTACCACATACACTCCCTATTTTGTCTCTCATAAATCACTGGACTGAGTTTCCTCTCATTTTGTCTTTTAGATACTTTGACGTTTAAAAAATGTTGCTGATTATTGGCAGAATAAGTTAGCAAAGGTGCCCCAACTGATTAAAGTTTAGATAAACTTTCTTAAGGAACTACTTACGTTGCTTGATAGTGGAGACATGAGTGTCCAGAGATAATGTTCACTGGGTGTCTTCTGTTTGGTTTCTCCCTGCAGCTGTTGGACTTTATGTACTGGCTCTCATTATCTGTCCCTTCAGGCTTCTATTCCCGTATTTAGACAACTCAGCAGCTCTGCTTATTTCCTAACACTAAACATAAAAACAGCATCCTGGTCAATTCTCGATTTTTAAAATATGAACATGCTATTCTGTATTGATATGTCAAAACAATTGGAACAATTCCTGGTCAGCAGCTATTTTCCAATAAAGCCTTCTTGTTCCCTGTTCCCAGTTTAGTGGGAAACCATGCAAAGACCATGCTTGTAGCCAAAAGAAATGAAAAGCCTCAATGAATGATGGCTGAGGTTGTTTCCCCACTTACAAAATGGAGGTCATAAGCTGTGGTTTCCTTTGTTGCGGGACCTTTTTAAGTCTTGCCGGGTTCCTGCAGTCCCTACCACAGCCTCCGCCCTTGGTCCAATGGAGGAGATGCCAGCAGTCACGCATGGCAGCTTGGGAGGACTCCCCACGATCCAGCTCAGGGGCTGTCCTGATTGACTGCTGCGTTCTGCCTAAGGGGCAGAATTTTTTATTAGTAAAAAGGCCCGAGATCAATGTCTGCACATCCAGGCGGTGGATTTTAAGCATTTAAACAAAAAAAAAAATAAAAAAATAAAAACCAAAGAGCTCTTGGCGCATCCTAATTGTGACCCAGGATGGCTCTTGTCACCAACAGCAGGCGGGAAAATCAAACCTGGAGTCACCCCCCAGAGCTTCCCCCCGCACTCCCAAAAGGTGCTTGACAGAAATCCAGGAGCAGATATGTCACGGGCTGAGAGGCACAGGAGAGCAGCAAGAATTGGGGTCGCTGCACTTGAGGAGTCACCACTGAGGTGAGTGAGGGGAATCGCGGCAGGCTCCGTGTTATTGGACGTGAGCAGCACGCGGCAAATGAGTGAGTGGGGAAGCTTGATCTGAGACTCTTAAAATTGCTAAAAGCCAGACAAGGAGAAAAGGTAAGAGGGGATAGAATGGAAGTCTACACCACAGCATTCCAGTGATTGGTAAGTAGGGACAAAGAGACCCTATTATAATAACCACTGCAAAAGAAATGTGTTGCTTGGTGATGAATCAGCATAATTCACTGCCCATTACTATGCATGGGTGTATGAAAGTTTGGGCAAATAAAAGATGACAAGAAGAAAGCAGACTCCCTCAAAATGTGGCATTGGAGGAGAGGGATTTTCTGTATTCTGTGGACCTATGAAAAAAGACAAATCAAACCTGAACCTTGCTCCTATGAAAGCTAAAAACTTCAAATTAAGGTGATAGGATCTTGATCACATAATGAAAATACAAGATTCACTAGAAAGACAATAAAGCAAGGAAAAGTAGAAGACAGCAGGAAAAGAGGAAGACCCAATATGGGATGAATTAACTCAATCGAGAAAGCCATGGCTTCATCTTTGGGGGACATGAAATCAGGTCACCATGAGTTGGGAGTGCCTTGACAGCGTTTAACACATACACAGCTATGGTCTTTTCTGAGTGGAGCAGAAATTAGGATACAGATGTTTAGCTTTCTGCCTTCTTTTTTTTGGTGCAACTTAACATATTTCAATGATTATGATCTTATTACATCTTTAACTTTAACCTTGTCCCACTAATGCAGGGGTCCGCTGATCAGATTTCTAAACACTGCTTGTCTTGATCGAGCACAATGTCTGGTTGCAGGCCTGTAACTTTCAGATCCGCATTGATGGTATCTTGCCAACGTTGCTTTGGCCATCCACGTAGCCGCTGACCAGTAACCTCAACGTGATGGGCAGTGCTGGTGACAGTGTCCGGGGCAAATAATCGTTTCGGTGAACGCTGTAAGCCAAACCAAGCAGGCGCCTCTCTCTCATTTTGTCTCGTTGCGACGCGCGGTACCCAAATTGTTTTCAGACCACATGCATTGGTGATGTGGTCGAGGAGGGACTACCCACCTAATTGTCCATCTGGAGTCATGTATGTTTCTATGACATGGAGTTAGATCTCTCAGCCTCTTTACGTTACAGGCCAGCACTCCTGACCCATATAGAGTGCTATAGAGGCCGGACTCCACGGTCTTGTAGATTATGTTCTTATCCTGCGTCTTTGCGTAAAGATAGGATCGATTCCAACCACGCAAGAATTAGGGGAAAGGTTGTTCTTATTACAATAAAGTTGACTTATTACAATAAACTGGGGGAAAAAAAAACAGATTCAGATCAGACAACTGAAGCCCATTTTGGCTACCAGAATAGAAAAATAATTTCATTTACTATTGTACATTAAAAGCAGAAGTGAAGAAGGCATTTGATAACCAAAACTCTCCTGGAGGAGAGTGTCAACAGCAGCATTGTGACTTGAGAGCTCATGTATCAATTCATGAACCCTCAGAACTTCTCCTTTCTCCAGGAGCATTGATATGGTATTGATTCAAAGTGCTTCAAACAAGTGACAAGCTGATTCCTTCAATTCCATCTCAGGATTAGTTGGATTGTGAATTCAGGGATTTTGCTTTGACAATTTTTTGTACCACAACAACACAAGCCTTTATTGGCATATACAATTTTTTGTACCATTTCATGGAATGTATGGGTCTTTTCACTTAGGTTGGGTATGTGTACCCACCAGTGGTAGGATCCAAAAATGTTAGTGATAGATTCCCATGGTGGTGGGATTCAAACTGTGGTGTAGCGCCAATGGGGCTGGAAGCCGAGGGGAGCACCCGAATGGGAAGGCGTGGCATTCCGCAAAGGGCGGGACTGTGGCAAGGAAAGCAGCCGCTGCGCCCGAGTCCTTGGGGAAGCGAATGCACTGAAGCAGAAGCAGGCTGCCGCGCCTTGATTGCACCTCCTGCTGGAGCACTGCTTCAAGTTCCTGCGTGCTACTGCTGAGAGGGAAGAGGGCATAACTAAGGGCAAAAAAAAAATCCATTGTGGCAAATAACCAATTAGTAACCCCCTCTCGGCACACACAAATAATTAGTAACCTACTTTTGGGAACCTGTGAGAACCTGCTGGATCCCACCTCTGGTCCCCACCCTGTGTCAGATGTAATCCAATCAGATGACAATTGTGGGTACTCAATTCCTGTGTATACAATGCCCAGTTAGGTTCAAGGCTACGATGTGCATGGATAAGGCGTGTCAGCCTGTCTCTGTGCCATTTTAGTAACCTAAAACAAGTGTGTGTTCTTTACAGAAATGTATGTGTTCCTGGGGAAAGACATGGATTTTCCAAATAGCCTCAACATAACACCCCTGATGGAGACAACCTAGCAGGCTACCAACAATATTAATCTGCCAGGAAAGGGCCAGCTAGTGTTTCTACAGCTACAAGGGCTTTATGGGATTATTTTTAACACAGTGCCACAAACTGTTGCTCTGTGACATCATTTCTGGAGATGGATGTAGCTTTCCCTTCCATATTCAGAACTTTTAAACTGAAATTGTAAAAATGTTTGGGATATCTTACCACTGAAGCACAAGGATACTTATGTAAGCCCTTTAAAAACTGTAAAAACGAGAAAGGTAAAAAAAAATAAAGTAAAAAGCGAGGAAAAGGAGGTTAAGGTAAACTCGTAGTATCCTAATCCTGGAGGAACCGGGTTTGATTCCCAGCTCTGCCGGGAATTCAGATTAGCCTGTGCACTCCCACACATGCCAGCTGGGTGACCTTGGGCTAGTCACAGCTTCTCGGAGCTCTCTCAGCCCCACCTACCTCACAGGGTGTTTGTTGTGAGGGGGGAAGGGCAAGGAGATTGTCAGCCCCTTTGAATCTCCTGCAGGAGAGAAAGGGGGGATATAAATCCAAACTCTTCTTCTTCTTTTTCAGAAGCGATGCTCAACCATTCCATGAATACAATGATTCTTTTTTCAGTGTTTTCTTTAGTTCCCTGAATAGTGCTGATCCCCTTCTTCCTCAATAGTGCTTTAAACACCCGCCTTTCTTAATTTTCCAAAATGCAGAGAAGACGATCTCCCAGTAGCACAATTAACATCTGTCTTTTTACATATGCAATAGATGTCATGCTATTGCTCTAGAAACCATAGTAGTTCTTGGCCTCCCACCAAAGGCTAAGATGAGGCTGGAATATGTTTTGATGGACTGTTTAGATAAGTCCTGATATGTCCAAGCTAGCCAAGTTAACGGGAAAACCCCCGATTCCATTTAAACAGAACAGAAATCTCCTTCCCCACCAATTAATTTCACATCTGTACAGTTTCTAAATCTGAAAATAAATTATTTTCCAAATGTTTAAAGGCCCAGAATCAGCCTTTCATCTCAGCAAGCAAACTTGGAATGAAGTCTTCTTCAAACTTCATCAAACGAGATGGCGCAAAATGGGACACTTCTTCAGCAGTAGAGTCTGTTTCTGCAATAAAACCTGACTCCTTAGAGGGCCTTTGCCATTAACCAGAAAGGAAGAACAGTACTGTCTTCGGGTGTCCATCTAAGATACCTGCCTACTCACTGGAAAACTACTATTTTCAGCTTCTGCTGGAGCACAGAAGTGCTGAGGACTTAAGCCCATTCTCCTCGAGATCATTTGTAAACAGTAGAGCTCTTCTGAAAGCTAGCTGAGTGGGTCTCATTTGTATTTGCCTTTCTTCTGTGGAAGAGATATTCAACTTGAGCTTCTTCAGAAGCCAATAATAACACCGTTAGTGCGTCTGAGAGACTGTTGGAAAGCACAAGAATATAAAGTCAACATCTGGATGTGAGTGAGAACTAGTATTTGAAAGAGTGTACCATTCAAAGATGGCGCTAGTAAGAACATAAGAACATAAGAACAAGCCTGATCTAATCTGATGAAGAGTTTTGAGAAGCTCAAAGGTTTCTACAAGGAGAAGAGCAGTCTATAAATTATGATGATGATGATGATGGTAGTGGTGGTGGTGGTGTGTGCCTTTGGCAGTGTTGCCAACCTCCAGATATAGGTGGATATCCTCTACTATTACAGCTGATCTCCAGGCAATAGAAATGAGTTCACCTAGAGAATGTAGTCACTTTGGAAGATGGACTCTGTGGCATTATGCCCCGAAGTTAAAGCCCCTCTTCTTCCCAAATGCTGCCTTCCTAAGGTTCCAACCCTAACATCTCCAAGTATTTCCTAACTTTTTGGAGGGCTGTAATAAAAGGTATCACATGAATTTTGTTATTTTCTCAGATGTCTTTTCCAGGCTTTAGTTGGATTTCCTGTTGGATTTTTCCACAAGTGTTTAAAAAGGAAGCCACTCATTAGAGCAGTGGTGGCGAACCTATGGCACGGGTGCCAGAGGTGGCACTCAGAGCCCTCTCTGTGGGCACGCTCAGAATTCGTAATGTGGGGAGGAAATCCCCCCCCCCCCCCCGCCACACACACATCTAGGCTGGCCTGGGCCGCTGGTTTCAATTATTAGCATTAAACCTAAGACCTTATTTTGGGGAAGCAGTGTAGGTAACCTTGTTAAGCGCTGTTAAACCCCACTGATTTTTATGCAAAAAACTAAAGCGTGATCCTTTACCTGGGAGCAAGCTCGGTTGCTGGCAATGGGGCTTGCTTCTGAGAAAACCCTCCTACGGTCCTGATTCACCTGTTTGAAGAGTTGCATGGTTGTTTCAAAGCAAAGCCAACGACTACCCACAAGCTTGCTCCCAAGTAACGCGCGCCTCAGAACCAACCGTTTTTTCTAAACTAAAACCTCAGTATCCTGATTAAAAAAAATTGCCATGTGTTGGCGCACTTTCAATGCGATGAATAAGTGGGTTTTGGGTTGCAATTTCGGCACTCAGTCTCGAAAGAGTTTGCCACCACTGCACTAGAGCCTCTCTAGGCATGCTTAATTTAATTTCTCAGAAGAAGACTTCAAAAGCGAGCACATTGTTGTTACCCAACTTGGGGAGTGAGATGCGGAAGACACTCAGCTCCTTGCCTCTGCATTTCATTTCGTGGACCGCTCTGGAGTAAGAGCCAACGAGCTGAAAGGAGTTCCCTTCGAGGTCTGTGACCTTAAGATGGCACTGTAAAACAATTAGCCAGTGCCAGAGGATAAGAAAGAGGAGGCCTGCAAACAAAATTATCTGTTCTTCCTACCTGTTATCTTGCCACGTTAATTTTCTACTAGAGATCCTTCTTTACCTAACCCAACGGAATGTTTTAGCTAGCTACGGGGGTAAACAGGTTGAAGCCAGTTATTGACCAAATTCAGACGTCCCCATGCTCAAAAAAGGAATGCTAACGACAAGTCGCGCTCAAAAAGGAATGATAATATCCGTTGAAAATAAAACCCTACAACATTTTAAAAAACCAAGCAGACTAGTAAAGCTCTGATGTAATCCTAGCTTTTTTGCTTTGAGGATTTGGGTAAGAGATTAGGAAAAGGTATACAGCTACATAAAAAAATTCCCAGGGGAAAAAATACCCAGTAACAGCAAGCACCTTTAGAAAATACTGTGAAGCGTTTTAGATTAAGGCAATTTGAAAGAAGAGATGAGTGTATGAAACTGCCTTCCATCAGATCAGACCACTTAGCATTGTCTGTTTCAACTGGCATGCGTTGCCATCCAAAATCCATTAATCCCGAAGGGCGCTTAATAGGACCCTCAATCCATCTAGAGATGGGGGAGAAGAATGTCATTGGTTGAAGTGTATCATCTGACATTGTAGGCCAAAATCCTAAATTGGGTATAAGGGACTTAGAGTAGTCTCTCTTTTCTCTCTCTGCCTGCCCTACCTACCTGGCCCGTACCTCCTTAATGCTTGGAGTTAGTGCAGTGATGAGACAGAACCTTTGAGACCCGAGGTGCCCAAATTGCAACCCAGAACCCACTTATTTATCGCAAAGTGCCAACACGGCAATTTAACCTGAATACTGAGGTTTTAGTTTAGAAAAAATGGTTGGCTCCGAGGCATGCGTTACTCGGGAGTAAGCTTGGTGGTAGATGGTGGCTTTGCTTTTAAGGCTACATGCAACTCTTCCAACGGGTGAATCACGACCCTAGGAGGATTTACTCAGAAGCAAGCCCCATTGCCAGCAACCGAGCTTACTCCCAGGTAAAGAATCATGCTTTAGTTCTTCACATGAAAATCAGGGGGGGTTCAACAGCGCTTAACAGGGTTACCTACACTACTCCTCCAAAACGAAGTCTTAGTTTTCCCAGCGGCCCAGGCCAGCCTAGATGTGCGGGGGGAGGGGGGCACTCTGTTTGCACGTACCCACAGAGAGGGCTCTGAGTGCCACCTCTGGCACCCGTGCCATAGGTTCGCCACCACTGGGTTAGTGTGTTGTATTAGGCCATAATTTGGATTATTTTTCTGCTCATTGGCCCCTTCTGCACATACAGAATAATGCACATTCGATCCACTTTCACAACTGTTTGAAAGTGGATTTTGCTATTCTACATAGTAAAATCCAGCTTCAAAGTGCACTGAAAGTGGATTGAAAAGTGCATTATGCTGCGTGTGCAGAAGGGACCTACATTATCAGACTGTTTACAGAAGATTTACTATCTTCACGCAGTGATTCTATGTGTTACGTAGTTAAGTTTTGTTATTTTGTCACTCTTGGACCTAACAGAGAATGTACTGGAGTTTTAATTGTTTGGCTTAATCTTTAGATATAAAACATCTCTACAGAATATCTGGTTTGGTTGCTACGTGAGCAGAAATCATCTTGGAACTCACAGCGGAGTGGTTTGGCGTCTTTGCCAGACAATAGTGAAGTTGTTCAGCATTCCAGGTATGGGGACAGGGAACAACATCCCTGCAGGGTAGCATCAATCCTGACACTGAGGGTTCACCATGGGATTTTCTGTATGCACATAATACACTGTACTACCAATCCATGGCCACCCCGATTCAAAAGCGAGGAAGAAATTAATGTAATACCTTTTATTAGAACTTGATCAAATTGACACAAAATGTTGTGCGAGTTTTATTGCTCTCCGGGGCCCTTCATCAGGCTGGATGTTACAAAAGCAGATTTGTTTCAGGCCAAGATGCCAAACCCTGATCTTACACGCATTCCAGGTAAGATGCTAACCCACCTGGTTGAGTCACCCCGAATATTCCTTCTACCTTTGCCTCTGATAAACAGGGAGATCTAAGTTCACATCCCTGGTTGAAAACCCAGGGAGATCCAGAGCCATCCCTCTAATCACTACATATCTCAATAGGTAACCTTGGGCTGGGTAGATACTATCAGCCTTATCAATCTCACAGGACTGATGCAAGGATAAACAGGTGAAGCAGAGGGGAGATCTAAAGTTCCACATCCCTGGTGGAGAAAACCTAGCGAGAGATCCCGAGACAGCAGAGGTAGGGCGTCACCAGGAGGTTAAGAGCTCATGTATCTAATCTGGAGAGGAACCCGGGTTTGATTCCCCAGCTCTGCACACGCCTGAGCTGTGGAGGCTTATCTGGGGAATTCAGATTAGCCTATACACCTCCCACACACACGCCAGCTGGGTGACCTTGGGCTAGTCACAGCTTCTCGGAGACTCTCTCAGCCCACCACCTACCTCACAGAGGTGTTTTGTTGTGAGGGAAGGGCAAGGAAGATTATGGCCCCTTTGGAGGTCTCTCCTGCAGGAGAGAAAGGGGGGATATAAATCCAAACTACTCCTCCTCCTCCTCCTCCTCTTCTTCTTCTTCCTCCTCCTCCTCCTCCTCTTCTTCTTCTTCTTCTTCCTCTTCCTCTTCCTCTTCTTTCCTCTAACCACCATAAATAACAGAAGGAGAATTTGGATTTATACCCCGTCCTTCTCTTCTGTCAGGAGCCTCAAGGCGGCTTACACACTCATTCTTTTCCTCTCCCCACAACAGATACATGCGAAATGAGTGGTTGAGTGGGGCTGAGAGAATTCAGAGAGAACTGTGCCTTGCCCAAGGTCACCCAGCAGGCTTCACATGCAGGAGCAGGGAAAGAAATCCAGTTTGCCAGTAAGGGTCAGATGATCACGTGGAAGAGTGGGGAATCAAACCCGGTTCTTCAGATTATAGTCTACTGCTTTTAACCGCTACACCTCGCTGGCTCTCAATAGATGACCCTGGGTTGGCCAGATACTTTCAGTCTAATCGACCTCACAGGGCTGTAGTGAGGATAAATGGAGCAGTAGGGAATAACAGTGTAAGCTGCTGTGAGTCTCTGGGAGGAAATACTGAAGATTAAGAAAATAACATTAATTTTGGGACCCGTTGAATGGATTTTCCACTGTTTTTTTAACAGTACAAAATCAATGTTAAGAGGTTCTCAGCTCAGGGCAGCAGTGCCGAGCCCCTTGCGTGTGGCTCAGCTGGATGGCGCCGTTAACCTACCTGGCAGAGCTGAAGAACGCCGCATGACAAGTGCAATCACCAATGTAGAGATGATCAAGGAGCCCAGGAAGTAAATCTGCAGGCAATTGCAAAGCAGACATTAGTTACGGGCTTCAAATGCCAGACATTCAATTCAAAGGACAATGGACTTGTACGCACCAGGACAGACGGCAAAACATTCCTCCAAAAAACTCTCAGGTGAAGATAAAAGGAAGCTAACATGCACGGGCTAATTGATTCTTGGTTGCTATGATTCCAGCACCTGCAGACAATAAGAAATAAGTCATCGGCATATAATATACAAGCCGTTTGTCAATATTCTGTCTAGAGGAGATGGAAAATAAGCCCCAGCCTGGCAGGTATGCTGAAGGAGGCTTCATAACGCTGCTAGGAGCAGTCTTGTGATTCTTAAGTGGGTGCAGCAGGACAGGGAAGAAGAAGAAGAAGAAGAAGAAGAAGAAGAAGAAGAAGAAGAAGAAGAAGAAGAAGAAGAAGAAGAAGAAGAAGAAGAAGAAGAAGAAGAAGAAGTAGTAGTAGTAGTAGTAGTAGTAGTAGTAGTAGTAGTAGTAGTTTGGATTTATATCCCCCCATTCTCTCCTGTAGGAGACTGAAAGGGGCTTACAATCTACTTGCCCTTCCCCCCTCACAACAAACACCCTGTGAGGTGGGTGGGGCTGAGAGAGCTCTGAGAAGCTGTGACTAGCCCAAGGTCACCCAGCTGACATGTGAATTATCTGAATTCCCCAGATAAGCCTCCACAGCTCAAGCGGCGGAGCGGGGAATCAAACCCGGTTCCTCCAGATTAGAATGCACCTGCTCTTAACCACTACGCCACAAGGATGTGTGTCTTCCTTTTTGTGCAGAGCGAATGGTTGCCATCAATTCTTATGGAGAAAGACTGAGGTCAATTACACACAGGTGCTCTGCCCTGTTGTGAAGGTAAATTCTCTTTGTGGCAGAGTTTATGGACACCTCCCCCCACCCCTCGGACACACACAGCAGAGCAGGTCAGATAATCTCCAGTGTTTGTGAGAATGGGCAACAAGTGACCTTTCCCCCCGCTTTGTAAGGAAGACCAAAAAAAATAGCCCAGTGTTATTTTTTTCCCTCTGGGCTTTTTGGCTCCACCCAGCCTCTCTCCTCTATCTACGCCTTTGCAGATGAACAGGAGGGCTTAAGCACATGGACCATATTAGATCTATCAAAATAATGCTAGATCCTAACACTTGAGAAATAACTAATTATTTCAGTAGATCTAATAATGTCCATGTGCTTAACGTTAAAAAAGCCCTCTTGATCATCTGCAAAGGTGAAGGTAAAAGGGGAGAGGTGGCGGGGAGAACCATAGAAGTAGTTTGGAAGCCATCCAAAAGGAAATCAACTAGCGGACAAAAGCTAGCGGAGGCTCAACTCGGCTCATGTTGCAGCAGGGAGATCGAGATAGCACAGAAAGCTCCCCAGGAAATCCCACTGGGAAGCTTGGCGAGGAGGCCACTGCCGGAAATGGAACATGCATGGAACACCAAAACTGAGGCTTGGGGGAGTGGTATGTGCTCAGGGAGATCCGCAGACAACATACAGACCCCGTGGTGGGTGTGCTGTCCTTTAAGGAAGCTTGCCTACTTTGTTTATCCTCTCATTAAACAGCCTTCAAAAGCTTCTAAGGCTGTGGTGGCGAACCTTTGGGACTCCAGATGTTATGGACCACAATTCCCATCAGCCCCTTCCAGCATGGCCAATTGGCCATGCTGGAAGGGGACTGATGAATTGTGGTCCATAACATCTAAGGTTCTCCACCGAACTCCCTAAGGCATAGGTGTGGCCAAACTTGCGGCCCTCTCCAAGATGTTACATGGACTACCAGTTCCCATCATCCCCTGCCAGCATGATAGGGAACGGTAGTCCATAATAGCACATCTGGAAGAGCTACTAAGTAGACCTGTGTTCTAAGGAATATTCCTCAGAATATAGTTTGAAAACCACTGTTTTAGGTCTCTTCAACATTACACAGAATGCTGGACTAGGGCTGTGAAGACATTGTGACAAGCCTTTTCTCCCTACTGAGGGGACACACACAGCCTCCTAACTGTTATATTTTCATCGGGCTTTTAAACCAATCATGTGCATCACCTTGAATACCTTTTTGTTAGAACAGCAAAAGAAGTTTGCTCAATTCAAGTCTATAACTAATGAGAATTAATGGGAAATGGTTGCATTTGTACTTATTTATTTAAATGCCAGTTTTCTCCCTTTTTGGGACACAAAGAAGCTGAGAAGATTTATTTCCCCTTCCTCAGTTTTCTCACAACCACCCTATGAGGCAGGTCAGGCTAAAAATATGCGATGGGCCTAGGGTCACCCAGAGAGTTGCCATGGTAGAACTGGGGATTTGGACTGGAGCCTCCCGGGATCCTAGTGCAGTATTCCATCCACTACATCACACACTGGCTCTCAATGGAACATTGTTTAAACTTATAGAAACACCCTGCTCTGAGGTGGGTGGGAGCTGAGAGCTCAGAAGAACTGTGACTAGCCCAAGGTCTCCCAGCTGGCGTGTGTTGGAGTGCACAGGCTAATCTGAATTCCCCAGATAAGCCTCCACGGCTCAGGCGGCAGAGCGAGAAATCAAACCCGGTTCCTCCAGATTAGAATGCACCTACTCTTAACCACTACGCCACTGCTGCTAGAGCCAAATACTTTACCTGCAACATAAGGCATGAAAGACAACAGCCTCACCTTTCATAAAGATTTTGAAGAATAGATATATTACTGGAATCAGTGGTCCTTTCAATATCTAAACGATCTAAAATATGATCAGGGATGGAATAACCTTCTTCCAGAAGAAGGGCCAAGTTAAAGAACCCCTGGGGAGAAAAAATATACTATATATTATTGTTATTGCCATTCCAGTTTCAACATTATAGCCTTTCTATTTGCATTCATGATGTTGCACTGATCCCATTTTAAATCCAAAGTGCTCAGCTTGGAAAACGGTGACCCAAGCTGTCCTGGCATAGCTCCAATGACACGGCATTATACCTTTGCTGCGAGAAAGATCATAAAAAGGGTCCACTATGTAGAAACTGTCAGGCTCATTCCGCACATGCAGAATAATGCACTTTCAAACTGCTTTCAGTGCTCTTTGAAGCTGTGCGGAATAGCAAAATCCGCTTGCAAACAGTTGTGAAAGTGGTTTGAAAGTGCATTATTTTTTGCCTAGATGTCGCGAGAGGAAGGGGCCTGTGACAGCAATAGCGTTTCCTTTTCTTTTCTGTCATTTCTGCACAGCGTCAGATGTCGATCTCCCCAAGAGATCCCTTTAGCAAGATTCCTGAATTGCACTGACAAAGACAGCAATCTTAAGTGAGCCTGCCTCAGAATTAAGTCCCTTTGTATTCCCTGGGGTGACTGCTTGAAAAAAAGCCTTCTTAGAGAATCCAAAGCAAGGTTTTCCATGCTTCCAACTGATCAGTACCCCTTGGTAAAGTGCCTCCAACAGGTCCCTTTCTCTTCCCCCTCCTCCTCCTCCATCCCGTTCCCCCAAGGTGGATGAGCCACGACCAGATGACAGGCCCCCTTTCCTTTTCCCTCTCCCTCTCTCCACAGGTGATGAGTCTGTCCGTATCGCTCAACCCATTTCCTGAGCCGGACTTGACAGCTATCAAAAATAAAAGTTTTTTGCATTTTTTATTCTGTAAGTTTTTGCATTTTTATTTTGTAAGAATTGTTATGCCAATGCAATGCTTATAGTGTGGGTATTTTTAAATGTTTATATTTACAAACACTCTTTCTGAAGTGCTGGAGGGATCCTTTGTAACATTTATAAGGAAAGTCAAATTCAAACGTGTTGTTTTGGCTGAATTCCGCACTAAAGGGTGGTGGGGAGCACTCATAATCCTTCAAGGGTCAATGGCCACTCTAACAACAACAAATGATTCACTTCACCTCAAATAGATTCTCAAACAGGGAAAAAAAATGAGACATTGTAACTTTAATAGATTATGTGTTCTTGACCTTCTATAGCTTTATTTTAGCCAAAAGGCATTAGACAAAAGGCATTAGACAAACAAAAAGTGATATGCTTTATTGATTTTATTACTCTGAATTCTCTTAGGCTGATTCCACATGGGCCAAAAACAGTGGTGTGAAAATGGTGTGAAAACAGTATAAACCCTTTTACCTCGTTTTAAACCCTTTTACACCATTTTCACACTGCTGTTTTTAACCCATGCGGAATCAGCCTTTAGCAATGCAAAATGCCATCCAATCACAGCCAACTTATGGCTACCGAGGCAAAAGAGGCTTTTCAAGGCAAGTGAGGTGGTCTGCCATTGCCTTCCTCTGCAGGGTCTTTCTTGGAGGTCTCCCTTCTAACTACTGACCTTTCTAAGTATTGACTTAGCTTCTGAGATCTCTCAAGATCAGGCTATACTGTGTCACCTTCCCTCCTGCTGATTTTCTGAGACACCATTACATAAACTTATCTAATACCTTGCTGCGGTATGGAATACGAGCCTCTTCGTTGCTGTAGTATGGAATACTAGCCTCTTTGTGTGAAATGTAGGAGGGGTTGAAGAGCCACCCCATATGGACCTCCAAGAGCCCAGTAAAGCCTTAGGTCATATCCCCTTGATCGGTTCAGGAAGTGGGTGATTTCATTTTTGTGTCTTAACTAACAGCAACCCACCTGTGCATCTCCGTCCAGTGCTGCTTGGGCATACATTTGTGCTGATATATCCAAGTCCTTGGATTGCTTCTGATATCCGTAGTAGTAGAAATCTCCTACTTTTAAATAAGCTGTGGAAAATGAATAGGTTCATGTAGGTTAATGAAAGATCTCAAGCGCCGGTGTGCTTTCCCACATTCTCACTGTTGTCTTTAGGAGTATGTGTGTCTTGTTCGGCGTGTGTTTTGGTCCCTCTAGTGGTCATTTTGATACCACACAGGTTTAAATCTTACATGAAATGCTGCAGTTTAACTCTGCAGGGAGAGATGCTGGACATGAACATGTTTGGTATTGAATCAGCCACTAGAGAGAGCAAAACACTTGCAGAAGACTAACACGCCCTCCCAAGAAACAGGAGGACTTCCAGGTGAGGAAAATGAGAAGGAGGAAGACCCCAGTGTTGTGGACTTCTTTGTCCTAGAAATGGAATCTGAGGAGAGGCGTGGTTTTGGGAGGGACACCTTGAACCTCATTTGGGATATGTCACAGAGCCCACCCTCCAAACAGACATCTCTAGGGGAAGTGATCTCTGTTGTCTGAGATTAGGTGCAAAAGCAGTAGATCTCCAGGACCTACCTGGAGGTTGGTAACTTTAGTTATGTCACAAATACCAGTGGCTAGCATTAGCCACTGGTAGGGAGCAGGAGTGGCGTAGGAGGTTAAGAGCTCGTGTATCTAATCTGGAGGAACTGGGTTTGATTCCCCGCTCTGCCACCTGAGCTGTGGAGGCTTCTCTGGGGAATTCAGATTAGCCTGTACACTCCCACACATGCCAGCTGGGTGACCTTGGGCTAGTCACAGTTCTTCTGAGCTCTCTCAGCCCCACCTACCTCACAGGGTGTTTGTTGTGAGGGGGGAAGGGCAAGAAGAAGTTAATAAGCCCCTTTGAGTCTCCTTACAGGAGAGAAAGGGGGGATATAAATCCAAACTCATCTTCTTCTTCTTCAACTTGTTGGCATTGCCTCTTGATTAGAACCCTGCTGCTTGCTGTCAACTATCAGGCAATAGCCATTTTGCATTTCCAAAGAGCCCACAGGCAGAGCTGTCTTTTAGAAGGCACTATACATACCAAACGAAGGAGCGTTGTTCTGTGAAACTGAAAAATTATAATATCTCCAAACGCAGTCCGTTGCCAAGTATCTTTTTGCCACATCCTGGGAGGAGGGAAAGAGAGGGCTCAGACGGCTCTACTGGCAACGTTTGAAAAGACTTAAAATGGAAAAAAGGTTGTGAACATGTTTACTTACTGGCCTCTCTTCGCAGAGATGTGCCAAGTTTGTCTGCGCCACTTCGATCCCAGTCTCTGCCGACAGAATGTAATTTAGCAAAGGCCGTTGCCTAAAACCCAAGAGGCGTGACAGACTCAAAAATGCCCAGCGAAGACCATAAAAAACATCCGTATGGTTTTCAAAGCAGTCTTCTGGGGAGGACTATCCTTGGAAACTTATCTGGGCTTTCTTAGAAGATCCAGTAATGACAGAGGAACTTCGTGAAAAGAAATCTGACCGATCCCCACAGCTTTTCCACTGCAGCTGCAGAGGGGTGCTGGTCCATCCTCCCAAAGCAATCAGAAGGCCCAGTAGACCAGACCATGACTTCACTGGTGCACCTCAGTGGCGTATGCACCCTGCAGTAGTGTGCGCCCCAAAGCACTCTTCCAAAATCTCTCTCTATAAAAATCTATCAGTGCATTTTTCTGCTGACAGGTAATCTCCCAAAGTACTGGACCGATTGCTTTGAAATTTTCACACAACGTCGCATTCGTGTACGGCCAGGTTTCCATACTGTTTCCACACCTCCTGTTGTGTACATGTCACAACTGTGTCAGTTATTGTGTACATGCCACACCTGTGACAGTTGGAACCACAGTTCTGTTCCGCAACAGCGCCATCTGCTGGCCGTCAAAGCAACACCCTCTAATACAAGGGAACCAACCATGCCTTCCTTGAAAACCACTGCCTTATGGAGTGAAAGGAATGGGGCGGGCCATCTGCACATGGCCCACCCACCCTAGCGGAGGAAGAGGGGGGAAGGTGAGGGGTTTGCTGCTGGACCAGGGGTTGCTGGACCAAACCACTCTGAAATTTGAACCACGAACATAGCTCAATGCCTCCCAGTGTGTTTCACGGCTAAGATCGAATGCGCCTGCAAGGGAGCGAAGTGAGAAAGGGACAGGACCAGCCACCTGCACATGGCCCACCTACCTAGCAGAGGAAGGAGAACGTTAAGGGAGGGACCGGCCCGGGTTAACCGTACCAAGGGAACAGAAGGGAGAGAGGGGAGGGAGAGGGAGATACGATGCCCTCCCTTGCAATCATTGATGCCCAATGACACATGTTCGAACTGTTCAGCTTCCCCTTTTCTTTCTTTTCCCACTTCACCAGAGTCAGCCACAGCGGCCCAGCGTGGCTGGAGCCCTAGTTACCTATAAAACAAGGAGTTCTTGAGAAGATAAACCTATGCAGAAAGAGTTCATGGAAGTAAAGAAGTTTGAGAAGCACAGGTTTAAAAGAACCCCAATATTAAAGGCATAACAAGTGCTGCCAACCTCCAGGTGAGCTGGAGATTTCAGGGATTTCAGATGACCTCCTGGTGATGGAGATCAGTTCACCTGGAGAAACGGCTGCTTTGGAAGGTAGACCACATGGCATTATACCCCATCACAGTGTCTTCCCTTCCCTCCCCGAAACCAAAGGTGGGATCCAGCAGGTTCTCACCAGTTCCCGAGAGTGGATTACTAATTATTTGTGTGTGTCGAGAGGGGGTTACTAATTGGGTCTGCTTTTCCGTTAGAAATTCCATTCGGTCCAAAAATCATAAAGTCCTGTTGTTTCCCATGTGGATGGTTAGCGAAGGTAGAAAACGGGATAATTCTCCCTGTTGGGCTGTTTTAAAAACATGTTTTAGAAATATGATCAAGTTCCTTGTTTAAGGAAAGTATCCTTCTTTTGATTTCTAGAAACAAAATTAGAGTATTGAGAAAGTTATTAGAGAGTATTTTGACAAGCAGTCAATTAGAGGAGAAGTAGTTGTTTCTGTTGGCAGTAGACGATAGGACTTGCTATAATGAGTTTAAGTTATGGACAGAAAGATACCAGCTGGAAATTAGGAACTTTTTTTTTTACAGTAAGAGTTTTTTACAGTAACGGAGAAATTATTAATGCCACGCCCCTGGAATGCCTGGCCACGCCCCCGTCACGCCACGCCCATCCCCATTGGCGCTACGCCACTGTTTGAATCCCACCACCATGGGAACCTGTTACTAAAATTTTTGGATCCCATCACTGCCCGAAACCCCACCCTCCTCAGGTTCTACCCCCAAATCTCCAGGCATTTCCCAACCTGGAGTTGGAAACCCTGGGCATAATGGGGGCATGGCCCAATTGGGGTTTGCAAATTCATAGCAGCACCGGGAGGATCTTAAACACACTACAGGGAACTGAATCCTGTTCCTCCTTTCTTCCTTCCTCCTTGCAAACATCTTTCCCCAGGCATTTTTCTCCTAATCCAATCCCTCTGGGAGAAAGTGGCTGAGATGGAGGACTCAGTCCTCCTCTGCAGTTCATCCGTGTTATGTGTCCTGTGCCCTTCTACCTTCTCCAGACTGCTTTATAGGAATCCAGCAGTGACCTGATATCTGACACACAGATCTTCTGAGGCCCTTGCAGTCTGTCAGCAGGGTTTGGAAAGCAACTTCAGGAGATCTAAAGAAACAGCTCCCTCTGCTGGCCAAATCCGAAAACAGAGGAACAGCTTCCACACACTTTTTCAAACCACTTTCACAACTGTTTGCAAGTGGATTTTGCCATTCCGCACAGCTTCAAAGAGCACTGAAAGCAGTTTGAAAGTGCATTATTCTGCATGTGCTTGGGAATGAGGCCTGCTGCGCTCAATCAAGCTTTTGCTCCTGGTTTCATATGAGTGTTTCCCTTGCAGAGTTCAGCTCATTTCTGTTTGGCACTCCTACCAGCTTTAAAAGGAGGATAGACAGATTCTGAAGGTTAGGTCTATCAACAGCTACCAGCCAGGGTGACTAAAGAGAATTTCCACATTCAACAGCAACAAATCTCTCAATATCAGCACCAGGAGTCAACATTAGGGGAAGATCTTGACCTCGATGCCCTGTGGCTGACCCTTGAGAATAACTGATTGGTCCCTTTGTGAGACAGATTATGTTTTCGGGATGGTTTGTTTGTTTGTTTGTTTGTTTGTTTGTTTGTTTGTTTGTTCGTTCATTTAAATTTATTCTGCCGCCCACCCCCAAAGGGCTCTAGGCGGTGTACACAATACGTTAAAACTTACAAATAAAACCGGTAACCATAACTTAAAATCATAAATACAATTAAAACAGTACAAAATACTACAGAATTATCAAAAACATCAGATGAAGCGAAAAGAAGCATAAAATATTGTATCACAAAGCGTGAGATCAAGATGGGTATAAACAAAAGCTAAGCGAAGATGTAACTAAAATACCAGGGGAATAAAGGAAATATGAAGCTTGAAGTATAGGGGATGGCACTCACTTCAGCGGCTACCCCTCCCCAAAAGCCCGGCTACCCCTCCCCACTGCCTTCCCCAGTCATTCTACACTTTACCCTGAGCAAGCCAGTTATCAAACAAAATTTAATAATAATTATGGTTGATTTCAGATGCCAGTTCTTTAGCATTTTTTGAATGGTGCCCATGGCTGTTGTTTGTTTTTTTAATTATTATTATTATTATTATTATTATTATTATTATTATTATTATTAT
>NC_059434.1:11341421-11366715 GCF_021028975.2 Sphaerodactylus townsendi
ATAATAATAATAATAATAATAATAATAATAATAATAATAATAATAATAATAATAATTAAAAAAAACGAACAACAGCCATGGGCACCATTCCAAAAATGCTAAAGAACTGGCATCTGAAATCAACCATAATTATTATTAAATTTTGTTTGATAACTGGCTTGCTCAGGGTAAAGTGTAGAATGACTGGGGAAGGCAGTGGGGAGGGGTAGCCGGGCTTTTGGGGAGGGGTAGCCGCTGAAGTGAGTGCCATCCCCTATACTTCAAGCTATATTTTATTCTGTATTTTAGTTACATCTTCGTTTAGCTTGTTTATACCATCTTGACCACGCTTTGTGATACAATATTTTATGCTTTTCGCCATCTGATGTTTTTGATAATTCTGTAGTATTTTGTACTGTTTTAATTGTATTTATGATTTTAAGTTATGGTTACCGGTTTTATTTGTAAGTTTTAACGTATTGTGTACACCGCCTAGAGCCCTTTGGGGGTGGGCGGCAGAATAAATTTAAATGAACGAACAAACAAACAAACAAACAAACAAACAAACAAACAAACAAACAAACAAACCATCCCGAAAACATAATCTGTCTCACAAAGGGACCAATCAGTTATTCTCAAGGGTCAGCCACAGGGCATCGAGGTCAAGATCTTCCCCTAATGTTGACTCCTGGTGCTGATATTGAGAGATTTGTTGCTGTTGAATGTGGAAATTCTCTTTAGTCACCCTGGCTGGTAGCTGTTGATAGACCTAACCTTCAGAATCTGTCTATCCTCCTTTTAAAGCTGGTAGGAGTGCCAAACAGAAATGAGCTGAACTCTGCAAGGGAAACACTCATATGAAACCAGGAGCAAGCTTGACAAAGGCTCATTCCGCACATGCAGAATAATGCACTTTCAAACTGCTTTCAGTGCTCTTTGAAGCTGTGCGGAATGGCAAAATCCACTTGCAAACAGTTGTGAAAGTGGTTTGAAAAAGTGTGTGGAAGCTGTTCCTCTGTTTTCGGATTTGGCCAGCAGAGGGAGCTGTTTCTTTAGATCTCCTGAAGTTGCTTTCCAAACCCTGCTGACAGACTGCAAGGGCCTCAGAAGATCTGTGTGTCAGATATCAGGTCACTGCTGGATTCCTATAAAGCAGTCTGGAGAAGGTAGAAGGGCACAGGACACATAACACGGATGAACTGCAGAGGAGGACTGAGTCCTCCATCTCAGCCACTTTCTCCCAGAGGGATTGGATTAGGAGAAAAATGCCTGGGGAAAGATGTTTGCAAGGAGGAAGGAAGAAAGGAGGAACAGGATTCAGTTCCCTGTAGTGTGTTTAAGATCCTCCCGGTGCTGCTATGAATTTGCAAACCCCAATTGGGCCATGCCCCCATTATGCCCAGGGTTTCCAACTCCAGGTTGGGAAATGCCACAGAGATTTGAGAGTAGAACCTGAGGAGGGTGAGGGTTCCAGACAGTGATGGGATCCAAAAATTTTACAATGTGGAGTTTCCCATGGTGGTGGGATTCAAAACAGTGGCGTAAGCGCCAATGGGGATGGGCGTGATGAAGCGTGGTAGTGGCCAAAAGGCATTTCAGAGTGATGGCATTAATAATTTCTCCCGTTACTGTAAAAAACGCTTACTGTAAAAAAAAAAAGGTTCCCCTGTTCAGCTGGTATCTTTCTGTCCATAACTTAAACTCATTATAGCAAGTCCTATCGTCTACTGCCAACAGAAACAACTACTTCTCCTCTAATTGACTGCTTGTCAAATACTTAATACTTTCAAATACTTAATTTTGTTTCTAGAAATCAAAAGAAGGATACTTTCCTTAAACAAGGAACTTGATCATATTTCTAAAACATGTTTTTAAAACAGCCCAACAGGGAGAATTATCCCGTTTTCTACCTTCGCTAACCATCCACATGGGAAACAACAGGACTTTATGATTTTTGGACCGAATGGAATTTCCTACTTGGAAAAGCAGACCCAATTAGTAAGCCCCTCTCGACACACACAAATAATTAGTAATCCACTCAAGGGGAACTGGGTAGGGAACACCACTGGATCCCACAACTGGTTTACTGAGGAGGGAAGGGAAGACACTGTGATGGGGTATAATGCCATGTGGTCTACCTTCCAAAGCAGCCGTTTCTCCAGGTGAACTGATCTCCATCACCAGGAGGTCATCTGAAATCCCTGAAATCTCCAGCCCACCTGGAGGTTGGCAGCACTTGTTATGCCTTTAATATTGGGGTTCTTTTAAACCTGTGCTTCTCAAACTTCTTTACTTCCATGAACTCTTTCTGCATAGGTTTATCTTCTCAAGAACTCCTTGTTTTATAGGTAACTAGCGGGCCCAGCCACGCGTTGCTGTGGCTGACTCTGGTGAAGTGGAAAAGAAAGAAAAGGGGAAGCGAACAGTTCGAACATGTGTCATTGCACAATGATTGCAAGGGAGGGGCAATGGGCCCCCCTCCCCTCCCTCTCTCCCGTTCCCTTGCATGGCAACCCGGCCGGTCCCTCCCTAACGTTCCCCTTCCTCTGCTAGGGTGGGTGGGCCATGTGCAGGTGGCTGGTCCTGTCCCTTTCACTTCGTTCCCTTGCAGGCGAATTATCTAGCGTAAAACACACTGGGAGGCATGAGCTATGTTGTGTTCAAATTTCAGAGTGTTTGGTCCAGCAACCCCCTGGTCCAGCAAACCCCTCACCTTCCCCTTCCTCCGCTAGGGTGGGTGGGCCATGTGCAGATGGCCCGCCCCATTCCTTTCACTCCATAAGGCAGTGGTTTTCAAGGAAGGCATGGTTGGTTCCCTTGTATTAGAGGGTGTTGCTTTGACGGCCAGCAGATGGCGCTGTTGCGGAACAGAACTGTGGTTCCAACTGTCACAGGTGTGGCATGTACACAATAACTGACACAGTTGTGACATGTACACAACAGGAGGTGTGGAAACAGTATGGAAACCTGGCCGTACACGAATGCGACGTTGTGTGAAAATTTCAAAGCAATCGGTCCAGTACTTTGGGAGATTACCTGTCAGCAGAAAAATGCACTGATAGATTTTTATAGAGAGAGATTTTGGAAGAGTGCTTTGGGGCGCACACTACTGCAGGGTGCATACGCCACTGAGGTGCACCAGTGAAATCATGGTCTGGTCTACTGGGCCTTCTGATTGCTTTGGGAGGATGGACCAGCACCCCTCTGCAGCTGCAGTGGAAAAGCTGTGGGGATCGGTCAGATTTCTTTCACGAAAGTTCCTCTGTCATTACTGATCTTCTAAGAAAGCCCAGATAAGTTTCCAAGGATAGTCCCCCAGAAGACTGCTTGAAAACCATACGGATGTTTTATGGTCTTCGTTGGGCATTTTTTGAGTCTGTCACGCCTCTTGGGTTTTTAGGCACGAAGCCTTGCTAAATTACATTCTGTCGGCAGAGACTGGGATCGAAGTGGCGCAGACAAACTTGGCACATCTCTGCGAAGAGAGGCCAGTAAGTAAACATGTTCACAACCTTTTTTCCATTTTAAGTCTTTTCAAACGTTGCCAGTAGAGCCGTCTGAGCCCCTCTCTCTTTCCTCCCAGGATGTGGCAAAAAGATACTTGGCAACGGACTGCGTTTGGAGATATTATAATTTTTCAGTTTCACAGAACAACGCTCCTTCGTTTGGTATGTATAGTGCCTTCTAAAAGACAGCTCTGCCTGTGGGCTCTTTGGAAATGCAAAATGGCTATTGCCTGATAGTTGACAGCAAGCAGCAGGGTTCTAATCAAGAGGCAATGCCAACAAGTTGAAGAAGAAGAAGATGAGTTTGGATTTATATCCCCCCTTTCTCTCCTGTAAGGAGACTCAAAGGGGCTTACAATCTCCTTGCCCTTCCCCCCTCACAACAAACACCCTGTGAGGTAGGTGGGGCTGAGAGAGCTCAGAAGAACTGTGACTAGCCCAAGGTCACCCAGCTGGCATGTGTGGGAGTGTACAGGCTAATCTGAATTCCCCAGAGAAGCCTCCACAGCTCAGGTGGCAGAGCGGGGAATCAAACCCAGTTCCTCCAGATTGAATACCCACCCCGAGGCTCGCCAACCTCCTACGCCACTCCTGCTCCCTACCAGTGGCTAATGCTAGCCACTGGTATTTGTGACATAACTAAAGTTACCAACCTCCAGGTAGGTCCTGGAGATCTACTGCTTTTGCACCTAATCTCAGACAACAGAGATCACTTCCCCTAGAGATGTCTGTTTGGAGGGTGGGCTCTGTGACATATCCCAATGAGGTTCATGTCCTCCCAAAACCACGTTCTCCTCAGATTCCATTTCTAGGACAAAGAAGTCCAACACTGGGGTCTTCCTCTTTCTCATTTTCCTCACCTGGAAGTCGCTGTTTCTTGGGGGAGGGCGGTTAGTTCTGCAAGTGTTTTGCTCTCTCTAGTGGCTGATTCAATACCAAACATGTTCATGTCCAGCATCTCTCCCTGCAGAGTTAAACTGCAGCATTTCATGTAAGATTTAAACCTGTGTGGTATCAAAATGACCACTAGAGGGACCAAAACACACGCTGAACAAGACACACATACTCCCAAAGACAACAGTGAGAATGTGGGAAAGCACACCGGCGCTTGAGATCTTTCATTAACCTACATGAACCTATTCATTTTCCACAGCTTATTTAAAAGTAGGAGATTTCTACTACTACGGATATCAGAAGCAATCCAAGGACTCCGGATATATCCTTTCGTCTGTATGCCCAAGCAGCACTGGACGGAGATGCACAGGTGGGTTGCTGTTAGTTAAGACACAAAAATGAAATCACCCACTTCCTGAACCGATCAAGGGGATATGACCTAAGGCTTTACTGGGCTCTTGGAGGTCCATATGGGGTGGCTCTTCAACCCCTCCTACATTTCACACAAAGAGGCTAGTATTCCATACTACAGCAACGAAGAGGCTCGTATTCCATACCGTAGCAAGGTATTAGATAAGTTTATGTAATGGTGTCTCAGAAAATCAGCAGGAGGGAAGGTGACACAGTATAGCCTGATCTTGAGAGATCTCAGAAGCTAAGTCAATACTTAGAAAGGTCAGTAGTTAGAAGGGAGACCTCCAAGAAAGACCCTGCAGAGGAAGGCAATGGCAGACCACCTCACTTGCCTTGAAAGCCTCTTGCTCGGGTAGCCATAAGTTGGCTGTGATTGGATGGCATTTTGCACACCTGTAAGGCTGATTCCGCATGGGTTAAAAACAGCAGTGTGAAAATGGTGTAAAAGGGTTTAAAACGAGGTAAAAGGGTTTATACTGTTTTCACACCATTTTCACACCACTGTTTTTGGCCCTAATGGAATCAACTAAGAAAAAAATCAGGAAATAATAAAATCAATAAAGCATATCACTTTTTGTTTGTCTAATGCCTTTTGTCTAATGCCTTTTGGCTAAAATAAAGCTATAGAAGGTCAAGAACACATAATCTATTAAAGTTACAATGTCTCATTTTTTTTCCCTGTTTGAGAATCTATTTGAGGTGAAGTGAATCATTTGTTGTTGTTAGAGTGGCCATTGACCCTTGAAGGATTATGAGTGCTCCCCACCACCCTTTAGTGCGGAATTCAGCCAAAACAACACGTTTGAATTTGACTTTCCTTATAAATGTTACAAAGGATCCCTCCAGCACTTCAGAAAGAGTGTTTGTAAATATAAACATTTAAAAATACCCACACTATAAGCATTGCATTGGCATAACAATTCTTACAAAATAAAAATGCAAAAACTTACAGAATAAAAATGCAAAAACTTATTTTTTGATGCTGTCAAGTCCGTTCAGGAATGGGTTGAGCATACGGACAGACTACCTGTGGGAGAGGGAGAGGGAAAGGAAAGGGGGCCTGTCATCTGGTCGTGGCTCATCCACCTTGGGGGAACGGGATGGAGGAGGAGGAGGGGGGAAGAGAAAGGGACCTGTTGGAGGCACTTTACCAAGGGGTACTGATCAGTTGGAAGCATGGAAAACCTTGCTTTGACCTAAGAAGGCTTTTCTGGCAGTCACCCCCAGGGAATACAAAGGGACTTAATTCTGAGCAGGCTCACTTAAGATTGCTGTCTTTGTCAGTGCAATTCAGAATCTTGCTAAAGGGATCTCTGGGGAGACGATCTGACGCTGTGCAGAATGACAGAAAAGAAAAGAAACGTTTGCTGTCACAGGCCCCTTCCGCACACGCAAAATAATGCGTTTTCAAACCACTTTCACAACTGTTTGCAAGCGGATTTTGCTATTCCACACAGCTTCAAAGAGCACTGAAAGCAGTTTGAAAGTGCATTATTCTGCATGTGCGGAATGAGCCTGACAGTTTCTACATAGTGGACCCTTTTTATGATCTTTCTCGCAGCAAAGGTATAATGCCGTGTCATTGGAGCTATGCCAGGACAGCTTGGGTCACCGTTTTCCAAGCTGAGCACTTTGGATTTAAAATGGGATCAGTGCAACATCATGAATGCAAATAGAAAGGCTATAATGTTGAAACTGGAATGGCAATAACAATAATATATAGTATATTTTTTCTCCCCAGGGGTTCTTTAACTTGGCCCTTCTTCTGGAAGAAGGTTATTCCATCCCTGATCATATTTTAGATCGTTTAGATATTGAAAGGACCACTGATTCCAGTAATATATCTATTCTTCAAAATCTTTATGAAAGGTGAGGCTGTTGTCTTTCATGCCTTATGTTGCAGGTAAAGTATTTGGCTCTAGCAGCAGTGGCGTAGTGGTTAAGAGTAGGTGCATTCTAATCTGGAGGAACCGGGTTTGATTTCTCGCTCTGCCGCCTGAGCCGTGGAGGCTTATCTGGGGAATTCAGATTAGCCTGTGCACTCCAACACACGCCAGCTGGGAGACCTTGGGCTAGTCACAGTTCTTCTGAGCTCTCTCAGCCCCACCCACCTCACAGGGTGTTTCTATAAGTTTAAACAATGTTCCATTGAGAGCCAGTGTGATGTAGTGGATGGAATACTGCACTAGGATCCCGGGAGGCTCCAGTCCAAATCCCCAGTTCTACCATGGCAACTCTCTGGGTGACCCTAGGCCCATCGCATATTTTTAGCCTGACCTGCCTCATAGGGTGGTTGTGAGAAAACTGAGGAAGGGGAAATAAATCTTCTCAGCTTCTTTGTGTCCCAAAAAGGGAGAAAACTGGCATTTAAATAAATAAGTACAAATGCAACCATTTCCCATTAATTCTCATTAGTTATAGACTTGAATTGAGCAAACTTCTTTTGCTGTTCTAACAAAAAGGTATTCAAGGTGATGCACATGATTGGTTTAAAAGCCCGATGAAAATATAACAGTTAGGAGGCTGTGTGTGTCCCCTCAGTAGGGAGAAAAGGCTTGTCACAATGTCTTCACAGCCCTAGTCCAGCATTCTGTGTAATGTTGAAGAGACCTAAAACAGTGGTTTTCAAACTATATTCTGAGGAATATTCCTTAGAACACAGGTGTCAAACTTGCAGCCCTCCAGATGTTATGGACTACCGTTCCCATCATGCTGGCAGGGGATGATGGGAACTGTAGTCCATAACATCTGGAGGGCCGCAAGTTTGACACCTATGCCTTAGAACAGTGGTGGCGAACCTTTGGGACTCCAGATGTTATGGACCACAATTCCCATCAGCCCCTTCCAGCATGGCCAATTGGTCATGCTGGAAGGGGCTGATGGGAATTGTAGTCCATAACATCTGGAGTCCCAAAGGTTCGCCACCACAGCCTTAGAAGCTTTTGAAGGCTGTTTAATGAGAGGATAAACAAAGTAGGCAAGCTTCCTTAAAGGACAGCACACCCACCACGGGGTCTGTATGTTGTCTGCGGATCTCCCTGAGCACATACCACTCCCCCAAGCCTCAGTTTTGGTGTTCCATGCATGTTCCATTTCCCCCCGCAGTGGCTCGCTTCCCAGTGGGATTTCCTGGGAGCTTTCTGTGCTTACCCGATCTCCCTGCTGCAACATGAGCCGAGTTGAGCCTCCGTTTAGCTTGTCCGTTGCTGATTTCCTTGATGGCTTCCAAACTACTCTATGGTTCTCCCCCCCCCCCCCCGCCACCTCTCCCCTTTTACCTTCACCTTTGCAGATGATCAAGAGGGCTTTTTTAACGTTAAGCACATGGACATTATTAGATCTACTGAAATAATTGTTTCTCATGTTAGATCTAGCATTATTTTGATAGATCTAATATGGTCCATGTGCTTAAGCCCTCCTGTTCATCTGCAAAGGCGTAGATAGAGGAGAGAGGCTGGGTGGAGCCAAAAAGCCCAGAGGGAAAAAAATAACACTGGGCTATTTTTTTTGGTCTTCCTTACAAAGCGGGGGGAAAGGTCACTTGTTGCCCATTCTCACAAACACTGGAGATTATCTGACCTGCTCTGCTGTGTGTGTCCGAGGGGTGGGGGGAGGTGTCCATAAACTCTGCCACAAAGAGAATTTACCTTCACAACAGGGCAGAGCACCTGTGTGTAATTGACCTCAGTCTTTCTCCATAAGAATTGATGGCAACCATTCGCTCTGCACAAAAAGGAAGACACACATCCTTGTGGCGTAGTGGTTAAGAGCAGGTGCATTCTAATCTGGAGGAACCGGGTTTGATTCCCCGCTCCGCCGCTTGAGCTGTGGAGGCTTATCTGGGGAATTCAGATAATTCACATGTCAGCTGGGTGACCTTGGGCTAGTCACAGCTTCTCAGAGCTCTCTCAGCCTGTCCAACCTCACAGCAGGGTGTTTGTTGTGAGGGGGGAAGGGCAAGTAGATTGTAAGCCCCTTTCAGTCTCCTACAGGAGAGAATGGGGGGATATAAATCCAAACTACTACTACTACTACTACTACTACTACTACTACTACTACTACTTCTTCTTCTTCTTCTTCTTCTTCTTCTTCTTCTTCTTCTTCTTCTTCTTCTTCTTCTTCTTCTTCTTCTTCTTCTTCTTCTTCCCTGTCCTGCTGCACCCACTTAAGAATCACAAGACTGCTCCTAGCAGCGTTATGAAGCCTCCTTCAGCATACCTGCCAGGCTGGGGCTTATTTTCCATCTCCTCTAGACAGAATATTGACAAACGGCTTGTATATTATATGCCGATGACTTATTTCTTATTGTCTGCAGGTGCTGGAATCATAGCAACCAAGAATCAATTAGCCCGTGCATGTTAGCTTCCTTTTATCTTCACCTGAGAGTTTTTTGGAGGAATGTTTTGCCGTCTGTCCTGGTGCGTACAAGTCCATTGTCCTTTGAATTGAATGTCTGGCATTTGAAGCCCGTAACTAATGTCTGCTTTGCAATTGCCTGCAGATTTACTTCCTGGGCTCCTTGATCATCTCTACATTGGTGATTGCACTTGTCATGCGGCGTTCTTCAGCTCTGCCAGGTAGGTTAACGGCGCCATCCAGCTGAGCCACACGCAAGGGGCTCGGCACTGCTGCCCTGAGCTGAGAACCTCTTAACATTGATTTTGTACTGTTAAAAAAACAGTGGAAAATCCATTCAACGGGTCCCAAAATTAATGTTATTTTCTTAATCTTCAGTATTTCCTCCCAGAGACTCACAGCAGCTTACACTGTTATTCCCTACTGCTCCATTTATCCTCACTACAGCCCTGTGAGGTCGATTAGACTGAAAGTATCTGGCCAACCCAGGGTCATCTATTGAGAGCCAGCGAGGTGTAGCGGTTAAAAGCAGTAGACTATAATCTGAAGAACCGGGTTTGATTCCCCACTCTTCCACGTGATCATCTGACCCTTACTGGCAAACTGGATTTCTTTCCCTGCTCCTGCATGTGAAGCCTGCTGGGTGACCTTGGGCAAGGCACAGTTCTCTCTGAATTCTCTCAGCCCCGCCTACCTCACGATGTATCTGTTGTGGGGAGAGGAAAAGAATGAGTGTGTAAGCCGCCTTGAGGCTCCTGACAGAAGAGAAGGACGGGGTATAAATCCAAATTCTCCTTCTGTTATTTATGGTGGTTAGAGGAAAGAAGAGGAAGAGGAAGAGGAAGAAGAAGAAGAAGAAGAGGAGGAGGAGGAGGAGGAAGAAGAAGAAGAGGAGGAGGAGGAGGAGGAGTAGTTTGGATTTATATCCCCCCTTTCTCTCCTGCAGGAGACTCAAAGGGGCTTACAATCTCCTTGCCCTTCCCCCCTCACAACAAACACCCTGTGAGGTAGGTGGGGCTGAGAGAGCTCCGAGAAGCTGTGACTAGCCCAAGGTCACCCAGCTGGCGTGTGTGGGAGTGTATAGGCTAATCTGAATTCCCCAGATAAGCCTCCACAGCTCAGGCGGCAGAGCTGGGAATCAAACCCGGTTCCTCCAGATTAGATACATGAGCTCTTAACCTCCTACGCCACTGCTGCTCCGGATCTCGCTAGGTTTTCCACCAGGGATGTGAACTTAGATCTCCCCGTTTACCTGTTTATCCTTGCATCAGTCCTGTGAGATTGATAAGGCTGATAGTATCTACCCAGCCCAAGGTTACCTATTGAGATATGTAGTGATTAGAGGGATGGCTCTGGATCTCCCTGGGTTTTCAACCAGGGATGTGAACTTAGATCTCCCTGTTTATCAGAGGCAAAGGTAGAAGGAATATTCGGGGTGACTCAACCAGGTGGGTTAGCATCTTACCTGGAATGCGTGTAAGATCAGGGTTTGGCATCTTGGCCTGAAACAAATCTGCTTTTGTAACATCCAGCCTGATGAAGGGCCCCGGAGAGCAATAAAACTCGCACAACATTTTGTGTCAATTTGATCAAGTTCTAATAAAAGGTATTACATTAATTTCTTCCTCGCTTTTGAATCGGGGTGGCCATGGATTGGTAGTACAGTGTATTATGTGCATACAGAAAATCCCATGGTGAACCCTCAGTGTCAGGATTGATGCTACCCTGCAGGGATGTTGTTCCCTGTCCCCATACCTGGAATGCTGAACAACTTCACTATTGTCTGGCAAAGACGCCAAACCACTCCGCTGTGAGTTCCAAGATGATTTCTGCTCACGTAGCAACCAAACCAGATATTCTGTAGAGATGTTTTATATCTAAAGATTAAGCCAAACAATTAAAACTCCAGTACATTCTCTGTTAGGTCCAAGAGTGACAAAATAACAAAACTTAACTACGTAACACATAGAATCACTGCGTGAAGATAGTAAATCTTCTGTAAACAGTCTGATAATGTAGGTCCCTTCTGCACACGCAGCATAATGCACTTTTCAATCCACTTTCAGTGCACTTTGAAGCTGGATTTTACTATGTAGAATAGCAAAATCCACTTTCAAACAGTTGTGAAAGTGGGATCCGACAATGTGCATCTATGTCCTGTATGTGCAGAAGGGGCCAATGAGCAGAAAAATAATCCAAATTATGGCCTAATACAACACACTAACCCAGTGGTGGCGAACCTATGGCACGGGTGCCAGAGGTGGCACTCAGAGCCCTCTCTGTGGGTACGTGCAAACAGAGTGCCCCCTCCCCCAAGCATTACATCTAGGCTGGCCTGGGTCAGCTGGGAAAACTAAGACTTCGCTTTTGGAGGGAAGTGCAGTGTGTAGGTAACCCTGTTAAGCCGCTTCGTTGAACCCACCCCTGATTTTCATGCGTGAAAGAGACTAAAGCATGATTGGTGACCTGGGAGTAAGCTCGGTTGCTGGCAATGGGGCTTGCTTCTGAGTAAATCCTCCTAGGGTCGTGATTCACCCGTTGGAAGAGTTGCATGTAGCCTTAAAAGCAAAGCCACCATCTACCACCAAGCTTACTCCCGAGTAACGCATGCCTCGGAGCCAACCATTTTTTCTAAACTAAAACCTCAGTATTCAGGTTAAATTGCCGTGTTGGCACTTTGCGATAAATAAGTGGGTTCTGGGTTGCAATTTGGGCACTCGGTCTCGAAAAGGTTCGCCATCACTGCACTAACCCAAGCATTAAGGAGGTACGTCAGGTAGGTAGGCAGGCAAGAGAGAAAGAGAGACTACTCTAAGTCCCTATACCCAATTTAGGATTTGGCCTACAATGTCAGATGATACACTTCAACCAATGACATTCTTCCCCCCATTCTAGATGGATTGAGGGTCCTATTGCGTCTTCGATTAATGGATTTTGGATAAACGCTGCCAGTTGGAACAGACAATGCTAAGTGGTCTGATCTGATGGAAGGCAGTTTCATACACTCATCTCTTCTTTCAAATTGCCTTAATCTAAAACGCCACAGTATTTTCTGTGCTTGCTGTTACTGGGTATTTTTCCCCCTGGAATTTATGCTGTATACCTTTTCCTAATCTCTTACCCAAATCCTCAAAGCAAAAAAGCTAGGATTACATCAGAGCTTTACTAGTCTGCTTGGTTTTTTAAAATGTTGTAGGGTTTTATTTTCAACGGATATTATCATTCCTTTTTGAGCGCGACTTGTCGTTAGCATTCCTTTTTTGAGCATGGGGACGTCTGAATTTGGTCAATAACTGGCTTCAACCTGTTTACCCCCGTAGCTAGCTAAAACATTCCGTTGGGTTAGGTAAAGAAGGATCTCTAGTAGAAAATTAACGTGGCAAGATAACAGGTAGGAAGAACAGATAATTTTGTTTGCAGGCCTCCTCTTTCTTATCCTCTGGCACTGGCTAATTGTTTTACAGTGCCATCTTAAGGTCACAGACCTCGAAGGGAACTCCTTTCAGCTCGTTGGCTCTTACTCCAGAGCGGTCCACGAAATGAAATGCAGAGGCAAGGAGCTGAGTGTCTTCCGCATCTCACTCCCCAAGTTAACAACAATGTGCCGTTTGAAGTCTTCTTCTGAGAAATTAAATGAAGCATGCCTAGAGAGGCTCTAGTGCAGTGGTGGCAAACTTTTTCGAGACTGAGTGCCCAAATTGCAACCCAAAACCCACTTATTCATCGCACAGTGCCAACATGGCAATTTAATCAGGATACTGAGGTTTTAGTTTAGAAAAAACGGTTGGTTCTGAGGCGCGCGTTACTTGGGAGCAAGCTTGTGGGTAGTCGTTGGCTTTGCTTTGAAACAACCATGCAACTCTTCAAACAGGTGAATCAGGACCGTAGGAGGGTTTTCTCAGAAGCAAGCCCCATTGCCAGCAACCGAGCTTGCTCCCAGGTAAAGGATCACGCTTTAGTTTTTTGCATAAAAATCAGTGGGGTTTAACAGCGCTTAACAAGGTTACCTACACTGCTTCCCCAAAATAAGGTCTTAGGTTTAATGCTAATAATTGAAACCAGCGGCCCAGGCCAGCCTAGATGTGTGTGATGGTGAGGGGGATTCCCTCCCACATTCACTTAATTCTGAGCGTGCCCACAGAGAGGGCTCTGAGTGCCACCTCTGGCACCCGTGCCATAGGTTCGCCACCACTGCTCTAATGAGTGGCTTCCTTTTTAAACACTTGTGGAAAAATCCAACAGGAAATCCAACTAAAGCCTGGAAAAGACATCTGAGAAAATAACAAAATTCATGTGATACCTTTTATTACAGCCCTCCAAAAAGTTAGGAAATACTTGGAGATGTTAGGGTTGGAACCTTAGGAAGGCAGCATTTGGGAAGAAGAGGGGCTTTAACTTCGGGGCATAATGCCACAGAGTCCATCTTCCAAAGTGACTACATTCTCTAGGTGAACTCATTTCTATTGCCTGGAGATCAGCTGTAATAGTAGAGGATGGCCTCCACTCTATATCTGGAGGTTGGCAACACTGCCAGCTAGGCACACAATTTCACCACCACCACTACCATCATCATCATCATCATAATTTATAGACTGCTCTTCTCCTTGTAGAAACCTTTGAGCTTCTCAAAACTCTTCATCAGATTAGATCAGGCTTGTTCTTATGTTCTTATGTTCTTACTAGCGCCATCTTTGAATGGTACACTCTTTCAAATACTAGTTCTCACTCACATCCAGATGTTGACTTTATATTCTTGTGCTTTCCAACAGTCTCTCAGACGCCAACGTTATTATTGCCTGAAGAAGCTCAAGCTGAATATTCTTCCACAGAAGAAAATACAAATGAGACCCACTCAGCTAAGCCAGAAGAGTCTACTGTTACAAATGATTCGGAGGAGAATGGCTTAAGTCCTCAGCACTTGTGCTCCAGTAGCTGAAAATATAGTTTTCCCAGTGAGTGGCATTCGGATGACACCCGAAGACAGTACTGTTCTTCCTTTCTGGTTAATGGCAAAGGCCCTCTAAGGAGTCAGGTTTTATTGCAGAAACAGACTCTACTGCTGAAGAAGTGTCCCATTTTGCGCCATCTCGTTTGATGAAGTTTGAAGAAGACTTCATTCCAAGTTTGCTTGCTGAGATGAAAGGCTGATTCTGGGCCTTTAAACATTTGGAAAATAATTTATTTTCAGATTTAGAAACTGTACAGATGTGAAATTAATTGGTGGGGAAGGAGATTTCTGTTCTGTTTAAATGGAATCGGGGGTTTTCCCGTTAACTTGGCTAGCTTGGACATATCAGGACTTATCTAAACAGTCCATCAAAACATATTCCAGCCTCATCTTAGCCTTTGGTGGGAGGCCAAGAACTACTATGGTTTCTAGAGCAATAGCATGACATCTATTGCATATGTAAAAAGACAGATGTTAATTGTGCTACTGGGAGATCGTCTTCTCTGCATTTTGGAAAATTAAGAAAGGCGGGTGTTTAAAGCACTATTGAGGAAGAAGGGGATCAGCACTATTCAGGGAACTAAAGAAAACACTGAAAAAAGAATCATTGTATTCATGGAATGGTTGAGCATCGCTTCTGAAAAAGAAGAAGAAGAGTTTGGATTTATATCCCCCCTTTCTCTCCTGCAGGAGATTCAAAGGGGCTGACAATCTCCTTGCCCTTCCCCCCTCACAACAAACACCCTGTGAGGTAGGTGGGGCTGAGAGAGCTCCGAGAAGCTGTGACTAGCTCAAGGTCACCCAGCTGGCATGTGTGGGAGTGCACAGGCTAATCTGAATTCCCGGCAGAGCTGGGAATCAAACCCGGTTCCTCCAGATTAGATACACGAGCTCTTAACCTCCTTTCTCGTTTTTACCATTTTTACCTTTCTCGTTTTTACAGTTTTTAAAGGGCTTACATAAGTATCCTTGTGCTTCAGTGGTAAGATATCCCAAACATTTTTACAATTTCAGTTTAAAAGTTCTGAATATGGAAGGGAAAGCTACATCCATCTCCAGAAATGATGTCACAGAGCAACAGTTTGTGGCACTGTGTTAAAAATAATCCCATAAAGCCCTTGTAGCTGTAGAAACACTAGCTGGCCCTTTCCTGGCAGATTAATATTGTTGGTAGCCTGCTAGGTTGTCTCCATCAGGGGTGTTATGTTGAGGCTATTTGGAAAATCCATGTCTTTCCCCAGGAACACATACATTTCTGTAAAGAACACACACTTGTTTTAGGTTACTAAAATGGCACAGAGACAGGCTGACACGCCTTATCCATGCACATCGTAGCCTTGAACCTAACTGGGCATTGTATACACAGGAATTGAGTACCCACAATTGTCATCTGATTGGATTACATCTGACACAGGGTGGGGACCAGAGGTGGGATCCAGCAGGTTCTCACAGGTTCCCAAAAGTAGGTTACTAATTATTTGTGTGTGCCGAGAGGGGGTTACTAATTGGTTATTTTGCCACGTGATTTTTGCCCTAGTTATGCCCCTCCTCTCAGCAGTAGCACGCAGAACTTGAAGCAGTCTAGCAGGAGGTGCACCGGCGTGCGTGGCAGCCTGCGCCTGCGTGCATTCGTTTCCCGCCCAAGGACCGGCGCAGCGGCTGCTTTCCTTGCCACAGTCCCGCCCAGGAATGCCACGCCCCCATCGTGCCCCGCCCAGCCCCATTGGCGCTACACCACAGTTTGAATCCCACCACCATGGGAATCTATCACTAACATTTTTGGATCCTACCACTGGTGGGTACACATACCCAACCTAAGTGAAAAGACCCATACATTCCATGAAATGGTACAAAAAATTGTATATGCCAATAAAGGCTTGTGTTGTTGTGGTACAAAAAATTGTCAAAGCAAAATCCCTGAATTCACAATCCAACTAATCCTGAGATGGAATTGAAGGAATCAGCTTGTCACTTGTTTGAAGCACTTTGAATCAATACCATATCAATGCTCCTGGAGAAAGGAGAAGTTCTGAGGGTTCATGAATTGATACATGAGCTCTCAAGTCACAATGCTGCTGTTGACACTCTCCTCCAGGAGAGTTTTGGTTATCAAATGCCTTCTCTTACTCTGCTTTATGTACAATAGTAAATGAAATTATTTTTCTATTGGTACAAATGGGCTGTCTGATCTGAATCTGTTTTTTTCCCCGGTTTATTGTAATAAGTCAACTTTATTGTAATAAGAACAACTTTCCCCCTAATTCTTATGGTTGGAATCGATCCTATCTTTACGCAAGACGTGTGATAAGAACATAATCTACAAGACCGTGGTCCGCCCTATAGCACTCTATGGGTCAGAGTGCTGGCCTGTAACGAAAGAGGCTGAGAGACGACTCCATGTCATAGAAACATACATGACTCAGTGGACACTAGGTGTATCCCTCCTCGACCACATCACCAATGATGTGGTCTGAAAACAATTTGGCATCATGCTCATCGAGACAAAAATGAGAGAGAGGTGCCTGCGCTGGTTTGGCCATGTCTGACGAGCAGCCCCGGACACTGTCACCAGCACTGCCCATCACGTTGAGGTTACTGGTCAGCGGCTACGTGGATGGCCAAAGCAACGTTGGCAAGATACCATCAATGCGGATCTGAAAGTTACAGGCCTGCAACCAGACATTGTGCTCGATCAAGACAAGCAGTGTTTAGAAATCTGATCAGCGGACCCTGCATTAGTGGGACAAGAAGAAGATGTAATAAGATCATAATCATTGAAATATGTTAAGTTGCACCAAAAAAAGAAGAGAAAGCAAACATCTGTATCCTAATTTCTTGCTCCACTAGAAAAGACCATAGCTGTGTATGTGTTAAACGCTGTCAAGGCACTCCCAACTCATGGTGACCTGATTTCATGTCCCCCAAAGATGAAGCCATGGCTTTCTCGATTGAGTTAATTCATCCCATATTGGGTCTTCCTCTTTTCCTGCTGTCTTCTACTTTTCCTTGCTTTATTGTCTTTCTAGTGAATCTTGTATTTTCATTATGTGATCAAGATCCTATCACCTTAATTTGAGTTTTTTAGCTTTCAGGGAGTGTTCAGGTTTGATTTGTCTTTTTTCATAGTCCACAGAATACAGAAAACTCTCCTCCAATGCCACATTTTGAGGGAGTCTGCTTTCTTCTTGTCATCTTTATTGCCCAACTTTCACACCCATGCATAGTAATGGGCAGTGAATTATGTTGATCTTGGTCACCAGCAACACATTTCTTTGCAGTGGTTATTATAATAGGTCTCTTTGTCCCTACTTACCAATCACTGGAATGCTGTATGTAGACTTCCATTCTATCCCCTCTTACCTTTTCTCCTTGTCTGGCTTTAGCAATTTTAAGAGTCTCAGATCGTTTCCCCACTCACCATTTGCTGCGTGCTGCTCACGTCAAATAACACGGGAGCCTGCCGCATTCCCCACTACCTCAGTGGTGACCATGCAGCGACCCCAATTCTGCTGCTCTCCTTCCCCCTCAGCCCGTGACATATCTGCTCCTGGATGGTCAAGCACCTTTTGGGAGTGGGGAAGCCTGGGGGGTGACTCCAGGTTTGATTTTCCCGCTGCTGCTGGTGACAAGAGCCATCCGTCCAATTAGGATGCGCGCAGCCTGGGTTTTTATTTTTTTATTTTAAATGCTTAAAATCCACGTCTGGATGTGCAGACATTGATTCGTCCTTTTTACAATAAAAAAATCCTGCCCCAGCAGAACGCAGCAGTCAATCAGGACAGCCCCTGAGCGGATCGTGGGGAGTCCTGCGTAGCTGCTGCGTGACTGCTGCATTCATTGGACCAAGGGGGCGGAGGCTGTGGTGGGGACCAGGAACCCGCACTTAAAAGGTCCCGCAACAAAGGAAACCACAGCTTATGACCTCCATTTTGTAAGTGGGGAAACAACCTCAGCCATCATTCATTGAGGCTTTTCATTTCTTTTGGCTACAAGCATGGTCTTTGCATGGTTTCCCACTAAACTGGGAACAGGGAACAAGAAGGCTTTATTGGAAAATAGCTGCTGACCAGGAATGTCTAATTGTTTTGACATATCAATACAGAATAGCATGTTCATATTTTAAAAATCGAGAATTGACCAGGATGCTGTTTTTATGTTTAGTGTTAGGAAATAAGCAGAGCTGCTGAGTTGTCTAAATACGGGAATAGAAGCCTGAAGGGACAGATAATGAGAGCCAGTACATAAAGTCCAACAGCGAGGGAGAAACCAAACAGA
Source organism: Sphaerodactylus townsendi (assembly GCF_021028975.2). NCBI lineage: Eukaryota > Metazoa > Chordata > Lepidosauria > Squamata > Sphaerodactylidae > Sphaerodactylus > Sphaerodactylus townsendi. The sequence continues at coordinate 11,359,794 of NC_059434.1, forward strand.
AGACACCAGTGAACATTATCTCTGGACACTATGTCTCTCCACTATCAAGTACGTTAGTTCCTTAAGAAAGTTTATCTAAACTTTAATCAGTTGGGGCACCTTTGCTAACTTATTCTGCCAATAATCAGCAACATTTTTTAAACGTCAAAGTATCTAAAAGACAAAATGAGAGGAAACTCAGTCCAGTGATTTATGAGAGACAAAATAGGGAGTGTATGTGGTAAATAATGGGAGCATATGCTAGATGCCACAGCTACATTGAAACTCAGTGAAAATTATAGATCTTATAACAGGAAAATCTACTCTGTGGAGTCTACACCTAGAGTGAATAGTTTACTTTTGAACATTTAAATGAACCATTCCCTCATTTTTTGCCTGCTGGTATTACTATTTGCTTTCTCAATTTGAGACTGTTAATTGCAAACTATTATTTGCAAAATGTATGTCCCCTTTTTCTCTCTCTTAAGGACATTGTGAAGGCCGCACTCTATTTCCTGGGGCTAATAGTTAATGGTTAGTTGTGTGGTTTGTCATGTATTGTCACATCAACAGCTGAATAATTTGGATACATTTCATGTCACGTGACAACATTGCTTTACTGTAAAAAAACTCAGATGAAGAATCCTTGAACTATGGAGATTACGTAAACTGATTTCTATGGCGTGAGGCCAGATTCATGTCCATTTACAACAGCAGTTGCCTTAGATAACCTAAACTGCTCAGTGATTAGAAACACCAGCAGAAACACGCTTCAAAAAAGCCAAAACAAAGGTAGCTATAATTCATTCACTATGGAAAATAGTTATTTCATAATGTGTAATAAAGATAACCTTCGGATGGTAACTGGACATGGGGCACTTATGGTTTCTACTAGTTCAATGCTTGATGGGGCAAAGACAGCCCTCGAATGTCCAGGTCACTGGTGAAATAAGAAACCCGGGTTCCATTTTCTCCCTTTAGGAACTAGGCCAAGGGTTAGGGGAAAATAGATCGGTAAAGAACAGATTCTGAGAGCCAAACTAGATGTGATGAGCCTATTGTGCGCTTTTGCTCTGCCTTGCAGAAAGCACGTATTTCCTTCAGGGCATGTTTCCATTATGGTCACGTCCCCCCCTCCCCAACTTATTGTGCTGCAGATTTGACATTTCCTGAAGTTTCTAAAAGTGGGCAAACTGCAATGTTTTCCCTGTCCATACAGGGAAATAGAAGCAGCGCAGCATTTCCGTGCTTCAGGGTTTCAGCTCCTCTCCATCATACCCTCCACCCGCACAGGAGCAGTTCCATCCACTCCTTCTCAGGCATTTCTGGGGGAATTGATGGGCTTACTGTCCAAAAACAACCTGGGAGCAGAGGCAGGTTAAATGGTGACTAGGCTCACAGCAAGCAGTGGGGCACTTCTTCATATGTAAACAGAGAGACCCCATTGTGGAGCATGCATAAGGTGACCAGATTGTCACCTTTTAAAACCGGGACGGGGGTGGGTGCGCGCGCTGCCGCACTGCCTTCTGGGGCACTACCCTGTTTCCCGCCCTGTGACAGGGCAGGAACCAAGAGCGCCCCAGAAGGCAAAATCGGGACAGGTACAAAACCCCGCAGGACGTGGGACAGATTGGTGTAAGGCGGGACTGTCCCGCCAAAAGCGGGACGTCTGGTAACCTTAAGCATGCATAACAGGCCATTGTGGCCACCCTGAGAATACCAACACCATTTTAAAGTGATTTTAAAATGAAGCATGGTGCTCTCATTTCTCCCCACGCCTTTCAGGTGCCAAAAACGCGGGGGCGGGGAGATGTCATGGCACTTGTTAAAATGGGTGGGAATGAGAGTGCCTTGAGCTACTCCTACTGATCAGGACAGGGCCCTTGTCGCATTGGAAAATCACTGTTGTGGCTGCCATGAGGACACTGTCACATCCGGTTCCGACCTTGGAGTTCTTTATGCTCATGCTGCCATAAGAATTAATCTGTGATGGTCCACAACCAAATCTGCAAACTGTGAGGTAAATTTTCAATGGTGGCTGTCAGAAGCAGGGTTCCTTTTCCACGCTGCTGGGCTGATGCTAATTCCAGAGGCCAGAGTTCACCCCACCAGGGAAGGCGGAGGAGGCCCCGTTGCCCAGACAAAAGGGTCGGAAAGGACATTCAAGCCCTCCTCCGAACTTCACCTAGTGCAGGGGTCTGCAACCTGCGGCTCTCCAGATGTTCACGGACTACAACTCCCATCAGCCCCTGCCACCAATTGGCCATGGAACATGGCGGGGCTGATAGAGAGTATTTCTGGAAACACGGAGTTCTGGGCTCTCAGACTTCTCTGAGAGAGATCTCAAAATTTATGTATTATTTATTTTCTTCATTTATGTTATGCATTTCTCCCCAGCGGGGTGTATAGGAAAAATCCTCTGCACCATTTTAACATTAGGGAATAGACTGAACAAGCATCTTCTGTACAGAACTGTGGATCTTCTTCCAACCCGTTCTATATACTGTCAGACCCGCTTAATTCAACACTACGGGTCTCATGAGAGGCTACTGAAATATGGGAGCTATCCTAATTGGTAAGAAATTTATTTTTAGATCCCAGGTTAGAATTGCTGCCCTCCAGAGGGGGCTGGGAGGTGTCCCAGAATTACAGCTGATCTCCAGACTGCAAAAATCAGGTCCCCTGAAGAATTGCCAGCTTTGGTGGGTGGACTCACAGGTGGGATCCAGCAGGTTCTCACAGGTTCCCCGGTGAGTAGGTTACCACTATTTGTGTAAAGCGAGAGGGGGTTACTAATGGGTGATTTTGCCACGCGGATTTTTGGCCTTTAGCCACGCCTCCTCCTCAGCAGTAGCGCCGCAGAACTTGAAGCAGCTCCAGCAGGAGGTGCACCGGGCGCAGGTGGCAGCCTGGGCGCCATGCATCTGCTTCAACAAGGACTAGCACAGCTGCCGCCCCTGCCACAGCCCCGCCCAGGAGTGCCCCGCCCCCGGAATGCCCGGCCACCCCCTGTTGTGCCCCACCCAGCCCCATTGGCGCTACGCCACAGTTTGAATCCCACCACCATGGGAACCTGTTACTAAAATTTTTGGATCCCACCACTGGGTGGACTATATAACATTAAACCCTACTGAACTCTCTTTCCCAAACACTGCGCTTCCCAGGTTCCTCCCCGCCCCCACCCCCCAAATCTTCAGGGAGTTTTTAACCTGGAGTTAGCAATCTTATTGTACAACATGAACCAGGTCATTGGAAATGGTCATAAATGATTTGTGCTCACCCTTTGTGACAGCACAGAAGAGACCCTCACAATCAAAACTGCCAATTAATCTTCCATTTTGGGGACTCTATAATGTGCTAGCATAGCATAGCCTCTGCCCTGAGGGGCGATATGATTGACGTCTATAAAATTATGCATGGGGTAGAAAATGTTGACAGAGAGAAATTTTTCTCTTTCTCACAATACTAGAACCAGGGGGCATTCATTGAAAATGCTGGGGGGAAGAATTAGGACTAATAAAAGGAAACACTTCTTCACTAACGCAGGATTGGTGTTTGGAATATGCTGCCACAGGAGGTGGTGATGGCCACTAACCTGGATAGCTTTAAAAAGGGCTTGGACAGATTTATGGAGGAGAAGTCGATCTATGGCTACCAATCTTGATCCTCTTTGATCTGAGATTGCAAATGCCTTAACAGTCCAGGTGCTCAGGAGCAGCAGCAGCAGCAGAAGGCCATTTCTTTCACATCCTGCATGTGAGCTCCCAAAGGCACCTGGTGGGCCACTGCGAGTAGCAGAGAGCTGGACTAGATGGACTCTGGTCTGATCCAGCTGGCTTGTTCTTATGTTCTTATGTTCTTATTATTACCAAACATCGTTTCCTGCTGAAAAGGCTCAAAATGTAATGGCGTGACTGCTGGTCTTTTAAAGGCACTGCCCGTCTTTTACACTCATAGGAAATGGAATGTAGATGTTCTATTCTAGATATTGCCACAATAAATGTTTGCAGATGTATAGAAGGCCACTGGGATGACAAAGTTTAGCTATTACAGCTGAAAAACACCTTTGCCAGCAGTTTCTTTATTGGGCTGAAGTAATAAAAAAACCAGAAAATAAGATAAACACATTCAACCTATAGTTTAAGTGCCCCTCTTTAGTGGATTATTGCTAAAGAGAGCTGCTTGGGACCAAGCCCACCCAGATACCACACCTGACGATATTTGAGGTTAAGGGCAACTCAACTACATACACAACAAAACAAAAGGAACTCAGATGTGGTCCATTACTTCTTCTTACACAGCCCAATGCATACCTAATCAGAAGTAAGTCCCACAGTCACCATATCTCAAAAAGGATATTGCTGAGCTCGGAAAAGTACAGAAGAAGCCAACCAAGACAAAAGGAGTTGGCACACCTTTCCATGAGGAAAGGTTGAAGAGTGTAGGATAAGCTGACCAGACATCCCGCTTTTGGCGGGACAGTCCCGCCTTCAAAAAATTTGTCCCACGTCCCGCGGGTTGTTTAAATTGTGCCGATTTTTGGGAGGCTGCCGCACTGCCTCCTGGGGCGCAAGGCAGTGCGGCAGCCTTTCGCGCATGCGGCCTCAGGAGCACAGCCTTCTGGGGCTTGCCGTTTCCCACCCTGTCACAGGGCGGGAAACGGCAAGCCCCAAAAGGCCGTGCGCTCCTGCGGCTGCGTGCGCATGTGCGCGCGTGGCTGCCTACCCCCCGTCCCATCTGGTCACCTTAGTGTAGGATAAGGTTGGCATACCCCTGCCAGCAGCTGGGTATCCCCCATTTTGATGCCCCCCTATCTCAATTGGGAGATTTTCTTAAGGTTTCCTTATTGCTACATCTGATGAGGAATAGGGTAAGATATTGTAGATCTAGAACGAAGAGTCTGGTCGCAGGTCATCAGACTGCAATACTTGGCTTTTCTGCGCATGCTTGACTCCAGATAAGTCACGCTTCGTGTTTCTCCTGGCTGATTCATAGAAAAAAAACCAGCAAAACGAAGAAAAAATAGACAATTCACAGTGGAATTTATATAAACTGATTTATAAAAGAATTCCGGTCAGCTGTGAAGGTCAAGAAAGCTGGTGAGTGTTTTAAATTCTTTTTTTTAAAGCCAAATAAACAAGAGTCATGGCACCAAAAGAAAATTTAGCCACCAAAACAGATCTCACGGATTTTATATCGGAGATCAAAGGCACAATTAATACTTTAGAACAAACAGTTCCGGAGAACTTACTGGCAATGAGCGATGATATACAGACTGCAATACTTCTAAAGGACTGTTGGAGGAAGCAGAGAGTAACACCTACAGTATCTGTGAAATAAAATGGCTGGGATAAAACTGGAGAGATGGACTCCTCACTGAAGTCTAGCACACGCAAAATAATGCGTTTTCAAACCACTTCCACAACTGTTTGCAAGTGGATTTTGCCATTCCGCACAGCTTCAAAGAGCACTGAAAGCAGTTTGAAAGTGCATTATTCTGCATGTGCGGAATGAGCCTTGGGCCTGTTCAGGAAATCCCTTATTCCCCATAGTAAAAACAAGGGCCAGTAGGGTCATTTTACCTCAGTGCTTACTCCCAAGTAAGTGTACATAGGATTGTACCCAAGGACAGGGCCAACTAATGTTGGTCCTAAAATCAATTACCACAAATATGAAGTCTTTTCACCACCTTTTCTTCGCTACCTCCCTTCTTTCTGCTGTCCTCTTACGAACCTCTCAGTATGGAGAAGACGAGATAGTTTTTATATCTCACTTTTTCTCTACCTTTAAGGAGTCTCAAAATAGTTCGCAATCGCCTTCCTTTCCCCACAACAGACACCTTGTGAGGTTGGTGGGACTGAGAGAGTTCTAAGAGAACTGGGACTAGCTTAAGATCACCCACGTGGAGGAGTGGGGAACTGAACTCAGTTCTCCAGATTTGAGTCTGCCGCTCCTAGCCACCACGCCACTCTGGCTCTTAAGCTCAGCATAGTGAGCATGTCCGACATAGTGGTTTTAATTGCCTGCTTTAGAACACTGGATTTGGTGCTGCTGCTTTGTTTAGTAGCTTCTAGTTTTCAATAGACATAATTTCTAGTTCATGACCAGAGCCTCAAGGTCTGCTCAGCCATATTTTCTTTCAGAGGCCCTTCCCCTTGATCAAATGGTCTGTGTCAGCCTTTTTCCTGCAGCCTTTCCGTCAAGATCCAGCTGGCCTTTCTTTCCTCCACACAGGAATCTACCTCGGAATGTTATCGAATTCTGCATCTTGCCAGTCTGGTGTCAGAGAAGCTCGTATCAGGACAAGTGGTCGGCAAACTTAGTCTGGAGTCAGGCTGGGAAGAAGCATGTGCCTTCGACCACAAAGGAGGGAAGATAACAGAAAATGAATCACATGTCTCTGAGGGGGAAATGCTCGGCTTTCAGTTGACAAAGATCTTCTGGGAAGGCAGCTTATGCAGCGAGGGACATACCCCGGCTTCGCTATTGCTCAAACATGTTTGCTAAGCTAGAGATGACAATGTTGTCAGGGAACCTGGTCATCATGTTGAAGCCTGAGAAAAGGGTGGGGAAAAATCTAATGAAGAGAACTGCCTGGGAAATCCAATAGGATACATTCACAAGCAAGGCTGTCTAGGACAGCGACTTCCAGGGAGTGAGCTCTATTGAACACAGTGGAATTTACTTTTGAGTAAACATTCCTAGAATCATGCTAAAGGCTGCAAGGCTGAGCACACCTATGAGGAAGGAAGTTCCATTGGGTGCAGAGACACTTATTTCCAGCGGTGGGATCCAAAAATTTTAGTAACAAGTTCCCCCCCCCCCCCCCCCCCAGCAAAGGGGGCAGAGGCGTACCTGGGCAAACCCGAGACCTGGGCAAAACCTGAGTTGGATGCCCCCCCCCCCCCCGCATGGGAAGCCACCCCTCCACGACCCCAAAACA